>NW_019262739.1:0-22512 GCF_002742605.1 Olea europaea var. sylvestris | reverse complement strand
AATTCTTCGTACTCCGGCAATCCAAGCGTTCCAAATATGCAAGTGTTCATACTTTCAAAAAATGACTGAAATCCCTCATACATAATGAGGATGTGGTGAGCTCAATCCAAAATGGTCGCAACATTTCCAAAAACTACTTACGGGCCCAAAACGGACACCGTGTGCAAAAGTTACGCTCAATTCTTCGTACTCCGGCAATCCAAGCGTTCCAAATATGCAAGTGCTCATTCTTTCGAAAAATGGCTGAAATCCCTCATACGTCACGACGAAGTTGTGAGTTCAATCCAAAATGGTCGCTACGTTTCAAAAAAGTACTTATGGTCCAAAAACGGACATCGGGTGCAAAAGTTGCGCTTAATTCTTCGTACGTCGACAATCCAAGCGTTCCGAATATGCAAGTGCTCGCACATTCGAAAAATGGCTGAAATCCCTCAAACGTCACGACGAAGTCGTGAGTTCAATCCAAAACGGTCGCTACATTTCCGAAAAGGACTTACGGGCCCAAAACGGACACTGGGTGCAAAAGTTACGCTCAATTCTTCGTACACCGACAATCCAAGCGTTCCAAATATGAAAGTGCTAACTCTTTTGAAAAATGGCTGAAATCCCTCTTACGTCACGATGAAGTGGTCAGTTCAATCTAAAACGGTCGCTACATTTCCAAAAAGCACTTACGGGCCCAAAACGGACACAGCGTGTAAAAGTTACGCTCAATTCTTCGAATGCCGACAATTGAAACGTTCCAAATATGAAAGTGCTCACACTTTCGAAAAATGGCTGAAATCCCTCATACGTCACGACGAATTCGTGAGTTCGATCCAAAACGGTCGCTACATTTCCAAAAAGTGCTTATAGTCCCAAAACGAACACCGGGTGCAAAAGTTACGCTCAATTCTTCGTACGCCGACAATCCAAGAGTTCCAAATATGCAAGTGCTCACTCTTTTGAAAAATGGCTGAAATCCCTCATACGTCACGATGAAGTGGTGAGTTCAATCCAAAATGGTCGCTACATTTCCGAAAAGGACTTACGGGCCCAAAATGGACACCGGGTGCAGAAGTTAAGCTCAATTCTTCGTACGCCGACAATCCAAGAGTTCCAAATATGCAAGTTCTCACTCTTTTGAAAAATGGCCGAAATCCCTCTTACGTCACGACGAAGTGGTGAGTTCAATCCAAAACGGTCGCCACATTTCCGAAAAGGACTTACGGGCCCAAAACGGACATCGGGTGCAAAAGTTACGCTCAATTCTTCGTACGCCGACAATCCAAGCATTCCAAATATGCAAGTGCTAACTCTTTTGAAAAAAGGCTGAAATCCCTCTTACGTCACGACGAAGTGGTCAGTTAAATCTAAAACGGTCGCTGCATTTCCAAAAAGTACTTACGGGCCCAAAACGGACACAGCGTGCAAAAGTTACGCTCAATTCTTCGAACGCTGACAATCGAAACGTTCAAAATATGCAAGTGCTCACACTTTCGAAAAATGGCTGAAATCCCTCATACGTCGCGACGAAGTCGTGAGTTCAATCCAAAACGGTCGCTACATTTCCAAAAAGTACTTATGGGCAGAAAACGGACACCGTGTGCAAAAGTTACGCTCAATTCTTCGAACGCTGACAATCGAAACGTTCCAAATATGCAAGTGCTCATTCTTTCGAAAAATGGTCGGAATCCCTCATACGTCACGATGAAGTGGCGAGTTCAATCCAAAACGGTCGCTACATTTCCAAAAAGTACTTAATGGCCCAAAATGGACACCGCGTGCAAATGTTACGCTCAATTCTTCGTACGCCGACAATCCAAAGGTTCCAAATATGCAAGTGCTCGCACTTTCGAAAAATGGCTGGAATCCCTCATACGTCACGATGAAGTGGCGAGTTCAATCCAAAACGGTCGCTACATTTCTCAAAAGTAATTATGGTCCCAAAACGGACACCGGGTGGAAAAGTTGCGCTCAATTCTTCGTACGTCGACAATCCAAGCATTCAAAATATGCATGGGCTCATTCTTTCGAAAAATGGCCAAAATCCCTCGTACGTCACGACGAAGTGGTGAGTTCAATCCAAAAGGGTCGCAACATTCCCAAAAAGTACTTATGGTCCCAAAACGGACACCAGGTGACAAAGTTGCGCTCAATTCTTTGTACGTCGACACTCCAAGCATTCCAAATATGCAAGTGCTCATTCTTTCGAAAAATGTCCAAAATCCCTCATACGTCACGACGAAGTGGAGAGTTCAATCCAAAACGGTCTCTACATTTCCGAAAAGGACTTACGGGCCCAAAACGGACACCGGGTGCAAAAGTTATGCTCAATTCTTCGTATGCCGACAATCCAAGCGTTCCAAATATGCAAGCGCTCACTCTTTTGAAAAATGGCCGAACTCCCTCATACGTCACGACGAAGTTGTGAGTTCAATCCAAAACTGTCGCTACATTTCCAAAAAGTACTTATGGTCCCAAAACGGACACCGGGTGCCAAATTTTCGCACAATTCTTCGTACGTCGACAATCCAAGCGTTCCGAATATGCTAGTGCTCACACTTTCGAAAAATGGCTGAAATCCCTCATACGTCACGATGAAGTGGTGAGTTCAATCCAAAACGGTCGCTACATTTCCAAAAAGTACTTATAGTCCCAAAACAGACACCGGGTGCAAAAGTTACGCTCAATTCTTCGTACGTCGACAATCCAAGCGTTCCAAATAAGCTAATGCTCACTCTTTTGAAAAATGGCCGAAATCCCTCATACGTCACGATGAAGTGGTGAGTTCAATCCAAAACGGTCGCTACATTTCCGAGAAGGACTTACGGGCCCAAAACGGACACCGGGTGCAAAAGTTACTCTCAATTCTTCGTACGCCGACAATCCAAGCGTTCCAAATATGCAAGTACTAACTCTTTTGAAAAATTGCTGAAATCCCTCTTACGTCACGACGAAGTGGTGAGTTCATTCTAAAACGGTCGCTACATTTCCAAAAAGTACTTACGGGCCCGAAACGGACACCGCGAACAAAAGTTACGCTCAATTCTTCGTACGCCGACAATCCAAGCGTTCCAAATATGCAAGCTCTCACTCTTTTGAAAAATGGCCGAAATCCCTCATACGTCAAGATGAAGTTGTGAGTTCAATCCAAAACGGTCGCTACATTTCCAAAAAGTACTTATGGTCCAAAAACGGACACCGGGGGCAAAAGTTGCGCTCAATTCTTCGTACATCGACAATCCAAGCATTCCAAATATGCAAGTGCTCACACTTTCGAAAAATGGCCGAAATCCCTCATACATCACGACGAAGTGGTGAGTTCAATCCAAAACGGTCCCCACATTTCCAAAAAGTACTTATGGTCCCAAAACGGACACCGGGTGCAAAAGTTACGCTCAATTCTTCGTACGCCGACAATCCAAGCGTTCCAAATATGCAAGCGCTCACTCTTTTGAAAAATGGCTAAAATCCCTCATACATCATGATGAAGTGGTGAGCTCAATCCAAAATGGTCGCAACATTTCCAAAAACTACTTACGGGCCCAAAACGGACACAGTGTGCAAAAGTTACGCTCAATTCTTCGTACGCCGGCAATCCAAGCATTCCAAATATGCAAGTGCTCACTCTTTCGAAAAATGGCCGAAATCCCTCATACGTCACGACGAAGTGGTGAGTTCAATCCAAAACGGTCGCTACATTTCAAAAAATTACTTATGGTCCAAAAACGGACATCGGGTGCAAAAGTTGAGCTCAATTCTTCGTACGTCGACAATCTAAGCGTTCCAAATATGCAAGTGCTCAAATTTTCAAAAAATGGCTAAAATCCCTCATACATCACGACGAAGTGGTGAGTTCAATCCAAAACGGTCGCTACATTTCAAAAAAGTACTTATGGTCCCAAAACGGACATCGGGTGCAAAAGTTGCGCTCAATTCTTCGTACGTCGACAATCCATGCGTTCCAAATATGTAAGTGCTCATTCTTTTGAAAAATAGCCAAAATCCCTCATACGTCACGACGAAGTTGTGATTTCAATCCAAAATGGTTGCTATATTTCCAAAAAGTACTTATGGTCCCAAAACGGACACCGTGTGCAAAAGTTACGCTCAATTCTTCGTACGCCGGCAATCCAAGCGTTCCAAATATGCAAGTGTTCATACTTTCAAAAAATGACTGAAATCCCTCATACATCATGACGAAGTGGTGAGCTCAATCCAAAATGGTCGTAACATTTCCAAAAACTACTTACGGGCCCAAAACGGACACCGTGTGCAAAAATTATGCTCAATTCTTCGTACGCCGGCAATCCAAGCGTTCCAAATATGCAAGTGCTCACTCTTTCGAAAAATGGCCAAAATCCCTCATACGTCACGACGAAGTCGTGAGTTCAATCCAAAATGGTCGCTACGTTTCAAAAAAGTACTTATGGTCCAAAAACGGACATCGGGTGCAAAAGTTGCGCTTAATTCTTCGTACTTCGACAATCCAAGCGTTCCGAATATGCAAGTGCTCGCACTTTCGAAAAATGGCTGAAATCCCTCATACGTCACGACGAAGTCGTGAGTTCAATCCAAAACGGTCGCTACATTTCCGAAAAGGACTTACGGGCCCAAAACGGACACTGTGTGCAAAAGTTACGCTCAATTCTTCGTACACCGACAATCCAAGCGTTCCAAATATGCAAGTGCTAACTCTTTTGAAAAATGGCTGAAATCCCTCTTACGTCACGACGAAGTGGTCAGTTCAATCTAAAACGGTCGCTACATTTCCAAAAAGCACTTACGGGCCCAAAACGGACACGGTGTGTAAAAGTTACGCTCAATTCTTCGAATGCCGATAATCGAAACGTTCCAAATATGCAAGTGCTCACACTTTCGAAAAATGGCTGAAATCCCTCAGACGTCACGACGAAGTCGTGAGTTCAATCCAAAACGGTCGCTACATTTCCAAAAAGTGCTTATAGTCCCAAAACGAACACCGGGTGCAAAAGTTATGCTCAATTCTTCGTACGCCGACAATCCAAGCGTTCCAAATATGCAAGTACTCACTCTTTCAAAAAATGGCTGAAATCCCTCATACGTCACGACGAAGTGGTGAGTTCAATCCAAAATGGTCGCTACATTTCCGAAAAGGACTTACGGGCCCAAAACGGACACCGGGTGCAAAAGTTAAGCTCAATTCTTCGTACGCCGACAATCCAAGAGTTCCAAATATGCAAGTGTTCACTCTTTTGAAAAATGGCCAAAATCCCTCTTACGTCACGATGAAGTGGTGAGTTCAATCTAAAACGGTCACTACATTTCCAAAAAGTACTTATGGTCCCAAAACGGACAGCGGGTGCAAAAGTTGCACTCAATTCTTCGAACGTCGACAATCCAAGCGTTCCAAATATGCAAGTGCTCATTCTTTCAAAAAATGGCCGAAATCCCTCGTACGTCCTGACGAAGTGGTGAGTTCAATCCAAAACGGTCGCCACATTTTCGAAAAGGACTTACGGGCCCAAAACGGACATCGGGTGCAAAAGTTACGCTCAATTCTTCGTACGCCGACAATCCAAGCTTTCCAAATATGCAAGTGCTAACTCTTTTGAAAAAAGGCTGAAATCCCTCTTACGTCACGATGAAGTGATCAGTTAAATCTAAAACGGTCGCTGCATTTCCAAAAAGTACTTACGGGCCCAAAACGGACACAGCGTGCAAAAGTTACGCTCAATTTTTCGAACGCTGACAATCGAAATGTTCCAAATATGCAAGTGCTCACACTTTCGAAAAATGGCTGAAATCCCTCATACGTCACGATGAAGTCGTGAGTTCAATCCAAAACGGTCGCTACATTTCCAAAAAGTACTTATAGTCCCAAAACGAACACCGGGTACAAAAGATACGCTCAATTCTTCGTACGCCGACAATCCAAGTGTTCCAAATATGCAAGCGCTCACTCTTTTGAAAAATGGCCGAAATCCCTCATACGTCACGACGAAGTTGTGAGTTCAATCCAAAACGGTCGCTACATTTCCAAAAAGTACTTAATGGCCCAAAATGGACACCGCGTACAAAAGTTAAGCTCAATTCTTCGTACGCCGACAATCCAAACGTTCTAAATATACAAGTGCTCACACTTTCTAAAAATGGCTGAAATCCCACATACATCACGAAGAAGTGGTGAGTTCAATCCAAAACGGTCGCTACATTTCCCAAAAGTACTTATGGACCCAAAATGGACACCGTGTGGAAAAGTTACGCTCAATTCTTCGTACGTCGACAATCCAAGCGTTCCAAATATGCGTGTGCTCATTCTTTCGAAAAATGGCCAAAATCCCTCGTACGTCACGACGAATTGGTGAGCTCAAACCAAAACGGTCGCTACATTTCCAAAAAGTACTTATGGTCGCAAAACGGACACCGAGTGCAAAAGTTGTGCTCAATTCTTCGTACGTCGACAATCCAAGCGTTCCAACTATGCAAGTGCTCATTCTTTCCAAAGATGGCTGAGATCCCTCGTACGTCACGACGAAGTTGTGAGTCCAATCCAAAATGGTCGCTACATTTCCAAAAAGTACTTATGGTCCCAAAATGGACACCGTGTGCAAAAGTTACGCTCAATTCTTTGTACGCCGGCAATCCAAGCGTTCCAAATATACAAGTGCTAATACTTTAAAAAAATGGCTGAAATCCCTCATACATCATGATGAAGTGGTGAGCTCAAACTAAAATGGTCGCAACATTTCCAAAAACTACTTACGGGCCCAAAACGGACACCGTGTGCAAAAGTTACGCTCAATTCTTCGTACGCCGGCAATCCAAGCTTTCCAAAATATGCAAGTGCTCACTCTTTCGAAAAATGGCCGAAATCCCTCATACGTCACGAAGAAATGGTGAGTTCAATCCAAAACGATAGCTACATTTCAAAAAAGTACTTATGGGCCCAAAACGGACACCGTGTGCAAAAGTTACGCTCAATTCTTCGTACGTCGGTAATCCAAGCGTTCCAAAATATGCAAGAGCTCACTCTTTCGAAAAATGGCCGAAATCCCTCATACGTCACGACGAAGTGTTGAGTTCAATCCAAAACGGTCGCTACATTTCCAAAAAGTACTTATGGTCCCAAAACGGACACCAGGTGCAAAAGTTGCGCTCAATTCTTCGTACGTCGACAATTCAAGCGTTCCAAATATGCAAGTGCTCATTCTTTCAAAAAATGGCCAAAATACCTCCTACGTCACGATGAAGTGGTGAGTTCAATCTAAAACGGTCGCCACATTTCCAAAAAGTACTTACGTGCCCAAAACGGACATCGCGTGCAAAAGTTACACTCAATTCTTCGTACGCCGACAGTCCAAACGTTCCAAATATGCAAGTGCTCACACTTTCGAAAAATCGCTGAAATCCCTCATACGTCACGATGAAGTGGCGAGTTCAATCCAAAACGGTCGCTACATTTCCCAAAAGTACTTATGGTCCCAAAACGGACACCGGGTGGAAAAGTTGCGCTCAATTCTTCGTACGTCGACAATCCAAGCATTCAAAATATGCATGGGCTCATTCTTTCGAAAAATGGCCAAAATCCCTCGTACGTCACGACGAAGTGGTGAGTTCAATCCAAAACGGTCGCAACATTTCCAAAAAGTATTTATGGTCCCAAAACGGACACCAGGTGCAAAAGTTGCGCTCAATTCTTTGTACGTCGACAATCCAAGCATTCCAAATATGCAAGTGCTCATTCTTTCAAAAAATGGCAAAAATCCCTCATACGTCACGACGAAGTGGAGAGTTCAATCCAAAACGGTCTCTACATTTCCGAAAAGGACTTACGGGCCCAAAATGGACACCGGGTGCAAAAGTTACGCTCAATTCTTCGTACGCCGACAATCCAAGTGTTCCAAATACGCAAGTGCTCACTTTTTCGAAAAATGGCTGAAATCCCTCTTACGTCACGATGAAGCGGTGAGTTCAATCTAAAACGGTCGCTACATTTCCAAAAAGTACTTACGGGCCCAAAACGGACACCGCGTGCAAAAGTTACGCTCAATTCTTCGTACCCCGACAACCCAAACGTTCCAAATATGCAAGTGCGCACACTTTCAAAAAATGACCGAAATCCATCATACGTCATGACGAAGTGGTGAGTTCAATCCAAAACGGTCGCTACATTTCCAAAAAGTACATACGGGACCAAAACGGACACCGTGTGCAAAAGTTACGCTCAATTCCTCTTACGCCGACAATCCAAGCGTTCCAAATATGCAAGCGCTCACTCCTTTGAAAAATGGCCGAAATCCCTCATACGTCACGAGGAAGTTGTGAGTTCAATCCAAAATGGTCCCTACATTTCCAAAAAGTTCTTATGGTCCCAAACGGGACACCGGGTGCAAAAGTTACGCTCAATTCTTCGTATGTCGACAATCCAAGCGTTCCAAATATGCAAGTGCTCATTCTTTCAAAAAATGGCCGAAATCCCTCATACATCACGACGAAGTGGTGAGTTCAATCCAAAACGGTAGCTACATTTCCAAAAAGGACTTACGGGCCCAAAACGGACACCGGGTGCAAAAGTTACGCTCAATTCTTGGTATGCCGACAATCCAAGCATCCCAAATTTCTAAGTGCTCATTCTTTCAAAAAATGGCCGAAATCCCTCTTACATCACGACGAAGTGGTGAGTTCAATTCAAAACACTCGCTACATTTCCAAAAAGGACTTACGGGCCCAAAACGGACACCGGGTGCAAAAGTTACGCTCAATTCTTCGTACGCCGACAATCCAAGCGTTCCAAAATATGCAAGTGCTCACTCTTTCAAAAAATAGCTGAAATCCCTCATACGTCACGACGAAGTTGTGAGTTCAATCCAAAACGGTCGTTACATTTCCAAAAAGTACTTAAGGTCCCAAAACGGACACCGGGTGCAAAAGTTGCGCCCAATTCTTCGTATGTCGACAATCCAAGCGTTCCAAATATGCAAGTGCTAATTCTTTCGAAAAATGTTCGAAATCCCTCGTACGTCAGGACGAAGTTGTGAGTTCAACCCAAAACGGTCGGTACATTTCCAAAAAGTACTTATGGTCCCAAAACGGACACCGTGTGCCAAAGTTTCGCTCAATTCTTCATACGCCGGCAATCCAAGCGTTCCAAATATGCAAGTGCTCACTCCTTCGAAAAATGGCCAAAATCCCTCATACATCATGACGAAGTTGTGAGTTAAATCCTAAACGTTCGCTACATTTCCAAAAAGTACTTATGGTCCCAAAACGGACACCGTGTGCCAAAGTTTCGCTCAATTCTTCATACGCCGGCAATCCAAGCGTTCCAAATATGCAAGTGCTCACTCCTTCGAAAAATGGCCGAAATCCCTCATACATCATGACGAAGTTGTGAGTTAAATCCTAAACGGTCGCAACATTTCCAAAGAGGACTTACGGGCCCAAAACGGTCACTGGGTGCAAAAGTTACGTTCAATTCTTTGTACGCCGACAATCCAAGCATTCCAAATATGCAAGTGCTCATTCTTTCAAAAAATGGCCGAAATCCCTCGTACGTCACGACGAAGTAGTGAGTTCAATCCAAAATGGTCGCCACATTTCAAAAAAGTACTTACGGGCCCAAAACGGACACCGGGTGCAAAAGTTACGCTCAATTCTTCGTACGCCGACAATCCAAGCGTTCCAAAATATGCAAGTGCTCACTCTTTCAAAAAATAGCCAAAATCCCTCATACGTCACGACGAAGTGGTGAGTTCAATCCAAAACGGTCGCTACATTTCCAAAAAGTACTTATGGGCCCAAAACGGACACCGTGTGCAAAAGTTACGCTCAATTCTTCGTACGTCGGTAATCCAAGCGTTCCAAAATATGCAAGTGCACACTCTTTCGAAAAATGGCCGAAATCCCTCATACGTCATGACGAAGTGTTGAGTTCAATCCAAGACGATCGCTACATTTCCAAAAAGTACTTATGGTCCCAAAACGGACACCAGGTGCAAAAGTTGCGCTCAATTCTTCGTACATCGACAATTCAAGCGTTCCAAATATGCAAGTGCTCATTGTTTCAAAAAATGGCCAAAATACCTCCTACGTCACGATGAAGTAGTGAGTTCAATCTAAAACGGTTGCTACATTTCCAAAAAGTACTTACGTGCCCAAAACGGACACCGCGTGCAAAAGTTATACTCAATTCTTCGTACGCCGACAATCCAAACGTTCCAAATATGCAAGTGCTCACACTTTCGAAAAATGGCTGAAATCCCTCATACGTCACGATGAAGTGGCGAGTTCAATCCAAAACGGTCGCTACATTTCCCAAAAGTACTTATGGTCCCAAAACGGACACCGGGTGGAAAAGTTGCGCTCAATTCTTCGTACGTCGACAATCCAAGCATTCAAAATATGCATCGGCTCATTCTTTCGAAAAAAGGCCAAAATCCCTCGTACGTCACGACGAAGTGGTGAGTTCAATCCAAAACGGTCACAACATTTCCAAAAAGTACTTATGGTCCCAAAACGGACACTAGGTGCAAAAGTTGCACTCAATTCTTTGCACGGTGATAATCCAAGCATTCCAAATATGCAAGTGCTCATTCTTTCGAAAAATGGCCAAAATCCCTCATACGTCACGACGAAGTGGAGAGTTCAATCCAAAACGGTCGCTACATTTCCAAAAAGTACTTATGGTCCCAAAATGGACACCGTGTGCAAAAGTTTCGCTCAATTCTTCGTACGCCGGCAATCCAAGCGTTCCAAATATGCAAGTGCTCATTCTTTCGAAAAATGGCTGAAATCCCTCTTACGTCACGATGAAGCGGTGAGTTCAATCTAAAACGGTCGCTACATTTCCAAAAAGTACTTATGGTCCCAAAATGGACACCGTGTGCAAAAGTTTCGCTCAATTCTTCGTACGCCGGCAATCCAAGCGTTCCAAATATGCAAGTGCTCATTCTTTCGAAAAATGGCTGAAATCCCTCTTACGTCACGATGAAGCGGTGAGTTCAATCTAAAACGGTCGCTACATTTCCAAAAAGTACTTATGGTCCCAAAATGGACACCGTGTGCAAAAGTTTCGCTCAATTCTTCGTACGCCGGCAATCCAAGCGTTCCAAATATGCAAGCGCTCACTCCTTTGAAAAATGGCCGAAATCCCTCATACGTCACGAGGAAGTTGTGAGTTCAACCCAAAACGGTCGGTACATTTCCAAAAAGTACTTATGGTCCCAAAATGGACACCGTGTGCAAAAGTTTCGCTCAATTCTTCGTACGCCGGCAATCCAAGCGTTCCAAATATGCAAGTGCTCACTCCTTTGAAAAAATGGCCGAAATCCCTCATACGTCACGACGAAGTTGTGAGTTAAATCCTAAACGGTTGCTACATTTCCAAAAAGGACTTACGGGACCAAAATGGTCACTTGGTGCAAAAGTTACGTTCAATTCTTTGTACGCCGACAATCCAAGCGTTCCAAATATGCAAATGCTCATTCCTTCAAAAAAAGCTGAAATTCCTCGTACGTCACGACGAAGTAGTGAGTTCAATCCAAAACGGTCACTACATTTCCAAAAAGTACTTACGGGCCCAAAACGGACACCGTGTGCAAAAGTTACGCTCAATTCTTCGTACGCCGACAATCCAAGCGTTCCAAATATGCAAGTGCTCACTCTTTCGAAAAATGGCTGAAATCCCTCTTACGTCACGATGAAGTGGTGAGTTCAATCTAAAACGGTCGCTACATTTCCAAAAAGTACTTACGGGCCCAAAACGTATACCGCGTGCAAAAGTTACGCTCAATTCTTCGCACGCCGACAATCCAAGCGTTCCAAAATATTCAAGGGCTCACCCTTTCAAAAAATGGCCGAAATCCCTCATACGTCACGACGAAGTTGTGAGTTCAATCCAAAATGGTCGTTACATTTCCAAAAAGTACTTATGGGCCCAAAACGGACACCGTGTGCAAAAGTTACGCTCAATTCTTCGTACGTCGACAATCCAAGCGTTCCAAAATATTCAAGGGCTCACCCTTTCAAAAAATGGCCGAAATCCCTCATACGTCACGACGAAGTTGTGAGTTAAATCCTAAACAGTCGCTACATTTCCAAAAAGTACCTATGGTCCCAAAACAGACACCGTGTGCAAAAGTTTCGCTCAATTCTTCGTACGCCGGCAATCCAAGCGTTCCAAATATGCAAGTGCTCACTCCTTCGAAAAAATGGCCGAAATCCCTCATACGTCACGACGAAGTTGTGAGTTAAATCCTAAACGGCTGCTACATTTCCAGAAAGGACTTACGGGCCCAAAATGGTCACTTAGTGCAAAAGTTACGTTCAATTCGTTGTACGCCGACAATCCAAGCGTTCCAAATATGCAAGTGCTCATTCCTTCAAAAAAAGCCGAAATTCCTCGTACGTCACGACGAAGTAGTGAGTTCAATCCAAAACGGTCACTACATTTCCAAAAAGTACTTACGGTCCCAAAACGGACACCGGGTGCAAAAGTTGCGCTCAATTCTTCGTCCGTCGACTCTCCAAGCATTCTAAATATGCAAGTGCTCATTCCTTCAAAAAAAGCCGAAAATCCTCATACGTCACGACGAAGTAGTGAGTTCAATCCAAATCGGTCACTACATTTCCAAAAAGTACTTACGGTCCCAAAACGGACACCGGGTGCAAAAGTTGCGCTCAATTCTTCGTCCGTCGACTCTCCAAGCATTCTAAATATGCAAGTGCTCATTCCTTCAAAAAAAGCCGAAAATCCTCATACGTCACGACGAAGTAGTGAGTTCAATCCAAATCGGTCACTACATTTCCAAAAAGTACTTATGGTCCCAAAACGGACACCGGGTGCAAAAGTTGCGCCCAATTCTTCGTACGTCGACAATCCAAGCGTTCCAAATGTGCAAGTGCTAATTCTTTTGAAAAATGACCAAAATCCCTCGTACGTCAGGACGAAGTTGTGAGTTCAACCCAAAACGGTCGCTACATTTCCAAAAAGTACTTATGGTCCAAAAACGGACACCGTGTGCCAAAGTTTCGCTCAATTCTTCATACGCCGGCAATCCAAGCGTTCCAAATATGCAAGTGCTCACTCCTTCGAAAAATGGCCGAAATCCCTTATACGTCATGACGAAGTTGTGAGTTAAATCCTAAACGGTCGCTACATTTCCAAAAAGGACTTACGGGCCCAAAATGGTCACTGGGTGCAAAAGTTATGTTCAATTCTTTGTACGCCGACAATCCAAGCATTCCAAATATGCAAGTGCTCATTCTTTCAAAAAATGGCCGAAATCCCTCGTACGTCACGACGAAGTAGTGAGTTCAATCCAAAACGGTCGCTACATTTCCAAAAAGTACTTACGGGCCCAAAACGGACACCGTGTGCAAAAGTTACGCTCAATTCTTCGTACGCTGACAGTCCAAGCGTTCCAAATATGCAAGGGCTCACTCTTTCGAAAAATGGCCGAAATTCCTCGTACGTCACGAAGAAGTAGCGAGTTCAATCCAAAACGGTCGCTACATTTTCCAAAAGTACTTATGGTCTCAAAACGGACACCGGGTGGAAAAGTTGCGCTCAATTCTTCGTACGTCGACAATCCAAGCATTCAAAATATGCATGGGCTCATTCTTTCGAAAAATGGCCAAAATCCCTCGTACGTCACGACGAAGTGGTGAGTTCAATCCAAAACGGTCGCAACATTTCCAAAAAGTACTTATGGTCCCAAAACGGACACCGGGTGCAAAAGTTGCGCCCAATTCTTCGTAC
The DNA here is from genome assembly GCF_002742605.1 of Olea europaea var. sylvestris. NCBI lineage: Eukaryota > Viridiplantae > Streptophyta > Magnoliopsida > Lamiales > Oleaceae > Olea > Olea europaea. The sequence goes on along the minus strand of NW_019262739.1, from coordinate 8,789 downwards.
GTCGACAATCCAAGCGTTCCAAAATGTGCAAGTGCTAATTCTTTCGAAAAATGATCGAAATCCCTCGTACGTCAGGACGAAGTTGTGAGTTCAACCCAAAACGGTCGCTACATTTCCAAAAAGTACTTATGGTCCCAAAACGGACACCGTGTGCCAAAGTTTCGCTCAATTCTTCATACGCCGGCAATCCAAGCGTTCCAAATATTCAAGTGCTCACACCTTCGAAAAATGTCCGAAATCCCTCATAAATCATGACGAAGTTGTGAGTTAAATCCTAAACGGTCGCTACATTTCCAAAAAGGACTTACGGGCCCAAAACGGTCACTGGGTGCAAAAGTTACGTTCAATTCTTTGTACGCCGACAATCCAAGCATTCCAAATATGCAAGTGCTCATTCTTTCAAAAAATGGCCGAAATCCCTCGTACGTCACAACGAAGTAGTGAGTTCAATCCAAAACGGTCACTACATTTCCAAAAAGTACTTACGGGCCCAAAACTGACGCCGTGTGCAAAAGTTACACGCAATTCTTCGTACGCCGACAATCCAAGCGTTCCAAATATGCAAGTGCTCACTCTTTCGAAAAATGGCTGAAATCCCTCTTACGTCGCGATGAAGTGGTGAGTTCAATCTAAAATGGTCGCTACATTTCCAAAAAGTACTTACGGGCCCAAAACGTACACCGCGTGCAAAAGTTACGCTCAATTCTTCGTACGCTGACAATCCAAGCGTTCCAAAACATTCAAGGGCTCACCCTTTCAAAAAATGGCCGAAATCCCTCATACGTCACGACGAAGTTGTGAGTTCAATCCAAAACGGTCGCTACATTTCCAAAAAGTACTTATGGTCCCAAAACGGACACCGGGTGCAAAAGTTGCGCCCAATTTTTCGTACGTCGACAATCCAAGCGTTCCAAATGTGCAAGTGCTAATTCTTTCGAAAAATGACCAAAATCCCTCGTACGTCAGGACGAAGTTGTGTGTTCAACCCAAAACGATCGCTACATTTCCAAAAAGTACTTATGGTCCCAAAACGGACACCGTGTGCCAAAGTTTAGCTCAATTCTTCATACGCCGGCAATCCAAGCGTTCCAAATATGCAAGTGCTCACACCTTCGAAAAATGTCCGAAATCCCTCATACGTCATGACGAAGTTGTGCGTTAAATCCTAAACGGTCGCTACATTTCCAAAAAGGACTTACGGGCCCAAAACGGTCACTGGGTGCAAAAGTTACGTTCAATTCTTTGTACGCCGACAATCCAAGCATTCCAAATATGCAAGTGCTCATTCTTTCAAAAAATGGCCGAAATCCCTCGTACGTCACGACGAAGTAGTGAGTTCAATCCAAAACGGTCACTACACTTCCAAAAAGTACTTACGGGCCCAAAACGGACACCGTGTGCAAAAGTTATGCTCAATTCTTCGTACGCCGACAATCCAAGCGTTCCAAATATGCAAGTGCTCACTCTTTCGAAAAATGGCTGAAATCCCTCTTACGTCGCGATGAAGTGGTGAGTTCAATCTAAAACGGTCGCTACATTTCCAAAAAGTACTTACGGGCCCAAAACGGACACCGTGTGCAAAAGTTTCGCTCAATTCTTCGTACGCCGACAATCCAAGCGGTCCAAATATGCAAGTGCTCACTCTTTCGAAAAATGGCTGAAATCCCTCTTACGTCGCGATGAAGTGGTGAGTTCAATCTAAAACGGTCGCTACATTTCCAAAAAGTACTTATGGTCCCAAAACGGACACCGGGTGCAAAAGTTGCGCCCAATTCTTCGTACGTCGACAATCCGAGCGTTCCAAATGTGCGAGTGCTAATTCTTTCGAAAAATGACCGAAATCCCTCGTACGTTAGGACGAAGTTGTGAGTTCAACCCAAAACGGTCGCTACATTTCCAAAAAGTACTTATGGTCCCAAAATCGACACCGTGTGCCAAAGTTTCGCTCAATTCTTCATACGCCGGCAATCCAAGCGTTCCAAATATGCAAGTGCTCACTCCTTCGAAAAATGGCTGAAATCCCTCATACATCATGACGAAGTTGTGAGTTAAATCCTAAACGGTCGCTACATTTCCAAAAAGGACTTACGGGCCCAAAACGGTCACTGGGTGCAAAAGTTACGCTCAATTCTTCGTACGCCGACAATCCAAGCGTTCCAAATATGCAAGTGCTCACTCCTTCGAAAAATGGCTGAAACCCCTCATCCATCATGACGAAGTTGTGAGTTAAATCCTAAACGGTCGCTACATTTCCAAAAAGTACTTACGGGCCCAAAACGGACACCGTGTGCAAAACTTACGCTCAATTCTTCGTACGCCGACAATCCAAGCGTTCCAAATATGCAAGTGCTCACTCTTTCAAAAAATGGCCGAAATTCCTCGTACGTCACGAAGCAGTGAGTTCAATCCAAAACGGTCGCTACATTTCCAAAAAGTACTTGTGGGCCCAAAACGGACACCGTGTGCAAAAGTTACGCTCAATTCTTCGTACGTCGGTAATCCAAGCTTTCCAAAATATGCAAGTGCTCACTCTTTCGAAAAATGGCCGAAATCCCTCATACGTCAAGACGAAGTGTTGAGTTCAATCCAAAACGGTCGCTACATTTCCAAAAAGTACTTATGGTCCCAAAACGGACACCAGGTGCAAAAGTTGCGCTCAATTCTTCGTACGTCGACAATTCAAGCGTTCCAAATATGCAAGTGCTCATTCTTTCAAATAATGGGCAAAATACCTCCTACGTCACGATGAAGTGGTGAGTTCAATCTAAAACGGTCGCTACATTTCCAAAAAGTACTTACGTGCCCAAAACGGACACCGCGTGCAAAAGTTACACTCAATTCTTCGTACGCCGACAACCCAAACGTTCCACATATTCAAGTGCGCACACTTTCAAAAAATGACCGAAATCCCTCATACGTCATGACGAAGTGGTGAGTTCAATCCAAAACGGTCGCTACATTTCGAAAAAGTACATGCGGGACCAAAACGGACACCGTGTGCAAAAGTTACGCTCAATTCCTCTTACGCTGACAATCCAAGCGTTCCAAATATGCAAGCGCTCACTCCTTTGAAAAATGGCCGAAATCCCTCATACGTCACGAGGAAGTTGTGAGTTCAATCCAAAATGGTCCCTACATTTCCAAAAAGTACTTATGGTCCCAAACGGGACACCGGGTGCCAAAGTCGCGCTCAATTCTTCGTATGTCGACAATCCAAGCATTCCAAATATGCAAGTGCTCAATCTTTCGAAAAATGGCCAAAATCCCTCATACGTCACGACGAAGTGGAGAGTTCAATCCAAAACGGTCGCTACATTTCCAAAAAGTACTTACGGGCCCAAAACGGACACCGGGTGCAAAAGTTGTGCTCAATTCTTCGTATGTCGACAATCCAAGCGTTCCAAATATGCAAGTGCTCATTCTTTCAAAAAATGGCCGAAATCCCTCATACATCACGACGAAGTGGTGAGTTCAATCCAAAATGGTAGCTACATTTCCAAAAAGGACTTACGGGCCCAAAACGGACACCGGGTGCAAAAGTTATGCTCAATTCTTGGTATGCCGACAATCCAAGCATCCCAAATTTCTAAGTGCTCATTCTTTCAAAAAATGGCCGAAATCCCTCATACATCACGACGAAGTGGTGAGTTCAATCCAAAACACTCGCTACATTTCCAAAAAGGACTTACGGGCCCAAAACGGACACCGGGTGCAAAAGTTACGCTCAATTCTTCGTACGCCGACAATCCAAGCTTTCCAAAATATGCAAGTGCTCACTCTTTCAAAAAATAGCCGAAATCCCTCATACGTCACGACGAAGTTGTGAGTTCAATCCAAAACGGTCGTTACATTTCCAAAAAGTACTTATGGTCCCAAAACGGACACCGAGTGCAAAAGTTGCGCCCAATTCTTCGTATGTCGACAATCCAAGCGTTCCAAATATGCAAGTGCTATTTCTTTCGAAAAATGATCGAAATCCCTCGTACGTCAGGACGAAGTTGTGAGTTCAACCCAAAACGGTCGGTACATTTCCAAAAAGTACTTATGGTCCCAAAACGGACACCGTGCGCAAAAGTTTCGCTCAATTCTTCGTACGCCGGCAATCCAAGCATTCCAAATATGCAAGTGCTCACTCCTTCGAAAAAATGGCCCAAATCCCTCATACGTCACGACGAAGTTGTGAGTTAAATCCTAAACGGTTGCTACATTTCCAAAAAGGACTTACGGGACCAAAATGGTCACTTGGTGCAAAAGTTACGTTCAATTCTTTGTACGCCGACAATCCAAACGTTCCAAATATGCAAGTGCTCATTCCTTCAAAAAAAGGCCAAAATTCCTCGTACGTCACGACGAAGTAGTGAGTTCAATCCAAAACGGTCACTACATTTCGAAAAAGTACTTACGGGCCCAAAACGGACACCGTGTGCAAAAGTTACGCTGAATTCTTCGTACGCCGACAATCCAAGCGTTCCAAATATGCAAGTGCTCACTCTTTCGAAAAATGGCTGAAATCCCTCTTACGTCACGATGAAGTGGTGAGTTCAATCTAAAACGGTCGTTACATTTCCAAAAAGTACTTACGGGCCCAAAACGTACACCGCGTGCAAAAGTTACGCTCAATTCTTCGTACGCCGACAATCCAAGTGTTCCAAAATATTCAAGGGCTCACCCTTTCAAAAAATGGCTGAAATCCCTCATACGTCACGAAGAAGTAGTGAGTTCAATCCAAAACGGTCGCTACATTTCCAAAAAGTACTTACGGGCCCAAAACGGACACCGTGTGCAAAAGTTACGCTCAATTCTTCGTAGCCGACAATCCAAGCGTTCCAAATATGCAAGTGCTCACTCTTTCGAAAAATGGTTGAAATCCTTCTTACGCCACGATGAAGTTGTGAGTTCAACCCAAAACGGTCGCGACATTTCCAAAAAGTACTTATGGTCCCAAAACGAACACCGTGTGCAAAAGTTTCGCTCAATTCTTCGTACGCCGGCAATCCAAGCGTTCCAAATATGCAAGTGCTCACTCCTTCGAAAAATGGCCGAAATCCCTCATACCTCACGACGAAGTGGTGAGTTAAATCCAAAACGGTTGCTACATTTCCAAAAAGGACTTACGGGCCCAAAACGGTCACTGGGTGCAAAAGTTACGTTCAATTCTTTGTACGCCGACAATCCAAGCATTCCAAATATGCAAGTGCTCATTCTTTCAAAAAATGGCCGAAATCCCTCGTACGTCACGACGAAGTAGTGAGTTCAATCCAAAACGGTCGCTACATTTCCAAAAAGTACTTAAGGGCCCAAAACGGACACCGTGGGCAAAAGTTACGCTCAATTCTTCGTACGCCGACAATCCAAGCGTTCCAAATATGCAAGTGCTCACTCTTTCGAAAAATGGCTGAAATCCCTCTTACGCCACGATGAAGTTGTGAGTTCAACCAAAAACGGTCGCTACATTCCCAAAAAGTACTTATGGTCCCAAAATGGACACCATGTGCTAAAGTTTCGCTCAATTCTTCGTATGCCGGCAATCCAAGCGTTCCAAATATGGAAGTGCTCACTCCTTCAAAAAATGGCCAAAATCCCTCATACGTCACGACGAAGTTGTGAGATAAATCCTAAACAGTTGCTACATTTCCAAAAAGGACTTACGGGCCCAAAACGGTCACTGGGTGCAAAAGTTACGTTCAATTCTTTGTACACCGACAATCCAAGCGTTCCAAATATGCAAGTGCTCATTCTTTCAAAAAATGGCCGAAATCCCTCGTACGTCACGACGAAGTAGTGAGTTCAATCCAAAACACTCGCTACATTTCCAAAAAGGACTTACGTGCCCAAAACGGACACCGGGTGCAAAAGTTACGCTCAATTCTTCGTACGCCGACAATCCAAGCGTTCCAAAACATGCAAGTGCTCACTCTTTCGAAAAATAGCCGAAATCCCTCATACGTCACGACGAAGTAGTGAGTTCAATCCAAAACACTCGCTACATTTCCAAAAAGTACTTATGGTCCCAAAATGGACACCGGGTGCAAAAGTTGCGCCCAATTCTTCGTACGTCGACAATCCAAGCGTTCCAAATGTGCAAGTGCTAATTCTTTCGAAAAATGACCGAAATCCCTCGTACGTCAGGACGAAGTTGTGAGTTCAACCCAAAACGGTCGCTACATTTCCAAAAAGTACTTATGGTCCCAAAACGGACACCGTGTGCCAAAGTTTCGCTCAATTCTTCATACGCCGGCAATCCAAGCGTTCCAAATATGCAAGTGCTCACTCCTTCGAAAAATGGCCGAAATCCCTCATACGTCATGACGAAGTTGTGAGTTAAATCCTAAACGGTCGCTACATTTCCAAAAAGGACTTACGGGCCCAAAACGGTCACTGGGTGCAAAAGTTATGTTCAATTCTTTGTACGCCGACAATCCAAGCATTCCAAATATGCAAGTGCTCATTCTTTCAAAAATGGCCGAAATCCCTAGTACGTCACGACGAAGTAGTGAGTTCAATCCAAAACGGTCGCTACATTTCCAAAAAGTACTTACGGGGCCCAAAACCGACACCGTGTGCAAAAGTTACGCTCAATTCTTCGTACGCCGACAATCCAAGCGTTCCAAATATGCAAGTTCTCACTCTTTCGAAAAATGGCCGAAATTCCTTCTACGTCACGAAGAAGTAGTGAGTTCAATCCAAAACGGTCGCTACATTTCCAAAAAGTACTTACGGGCCCAAAACGGAAACCGTGTGCAAAAGTTACGCTCAATTCTTCGTAGCCGACAATCCAAGCGTTCCAAATATGCAAGTGCTCACTCTTTCGAAAAATGGCTGAAATCCCTCTTACGCCACGATGAAGTTGTGAGACTAAATCCAAAACGGTCGCGGCATTTCCAAAAAGTACTTATGGTCCCAAAACGGACACCGTGTGCAAAAGTTTCGCTCAATTCTTCGTACGCCGGCAATCCAAGCGTTCCAAATATGCAAGTGCTCACTCCTTCAAAAAATGGCCGAAATCCCTCATACCTCACGACGAAGTTGTGAGTTAAATCCAAAACGGTTGCTACATTTCCAAAAAGGAATTACGGGCCCAAAACGGTCACTGGGTGCAAAAGTTACGTTCAATTCTTTGTACGCCGACAATCTAAGCATTCGAAATATGCAAGTGCTCATTCTTTCAAAAAATGGCTGAAATCCCTCGTACGTGACGATGAAGTAGTGAGTTCAATCCAAAACGGTCGCTACATTTCCAAAAAGTACTTAAGGGCCCAAAACGTACACTGTGTGCAAAAGTTACGCTCAATTCTTCGTACGCCGACAATCCAAGCGTTCCAAATATGCAAGTGCTCACTCTTTCGAAAAATGGCTGAAATCCCTCTTACGCCATGATGAAGTTGTGAGTTCAACCCAAAACGGTCGCTACATTTCCAAAAAGTACTTATGGTCCCAAAACGGACACCATGTGCAAAAGTTTCGCTCAATTCTTCGTATGCCGGCAATCCAAGCGTTCCAAATATGCAAGCGCTCACTCCTTCGAAAAATGGCCGAAATCCCTCATACGTCACGACGAAGTTGTGAGATGAATCCTAAACAGTTGCTACATTTCCAAAAAGTACTTACGGGCCCAAAACGGTCACTGGGTGCAAAAGTTACGTTCAATTCTTTGTACACCGACAATCCAAGTGTTCCAAATATGCAAGTGCTCATTCTTTCAAAAAATGGCCGAAATACCTCGTACGTCACGACGAAGTAGTGAGTTCAATCCAAAACAGTCGCTACATTTCCAAAAAGGACTTACGGGCCCAAAACGGACACCGGGTGCAAAAGTTACGCTCAATTCTTCGTACGCCGACAATCCAAGCGTTCCAAAATATGCAAGTGCTCACTCTTTCGAAAAATAGTCGAAATCCCTCATACGTCACGACGAAGTTGTGAGTTCAATCCAAAACGGTCGTTACATTTCCAAAAAGTACTTATGGTCCCAAAACGGGCACCGGGTGCAAAAGTTGCGCCCAATTCTTCGTACGTCGACAATCCAAGCGTTCCAAATATGCAAGTACTAATTCTTTCGAAAAATGATCGAAATCCCTCGTACGTCAGGATGAAGTTGTGAGTTCAACCCAAAACGGTCGCTACATTTCCAAAAAGTACTTATGGTCCCAAAACGGACACCGTGTGCAAAAGTTTCGCTCAATTCTTCGTACGCCAGCAATCCAAGCGTTCCAAATATGCAAGTGCTCACTCCTTCGAAAAATGGCCGAATCCCTCATACGTCACGACGAAGTTGTGAGTTAAATCCTAAACGGTTGCTACATTTCCAAAAAGGACTTACGGGCCCAAAACGGTCACTGGGTGCAAAAGTTACGTTCAATTCTTTGTACGCCGACAATCCAGGCGTTCCAAATATGCAAGTGTTCATTCCTTCAAAAAATGGCCGAAATTCCTTGTACGTCATGACGAAGTAGTGAGTTCAATCCAAAACGGTCACTACATTTCCAAAAAGTACTTACGGGCCCAAAACGGAGACCGTGTGCAAAAGTTACGCTCAATTCTTCGTACGCCGACAATCCAAGCGTTCCAAATATGCAAGTGCTCACTCTTTCGAAAAATGGCTGAAATCCCTCTTACGTCACGATGAAGTGGTGAGTTCAATCTAAAACGGTTGCTACATTTCCAAAAAGTACTTACAGGCCCAAAACTTACACAGCGTGCAATAGTTACGCTCAATTCTTCGTACGCCGACAATCCGAACGTTCCAAATATGCAAGTGCTAACCCTTTTGAAAAAAGGCTGAAATCCCT
>NW_019262738.1:18259-22536 GCF_002742605.1 Olea europaea var. sylvestris | reverse complement strand
TTAAAAATTAATAATGAATCAGACTCAGAAGAAGATATAGAATTAGTAGAAATAGAGGATTGCATACATAATTGACAAAAAAAATAAGGGAACAGATAATCTAGCATGTTATTTATGTTGTTGGTATCCAGTTAGAAAATTAAGAGCAAAATGTTTAGAATGCTATAAAGAAGCATGTATTAAATGTTTAGAAAATAATAATTTAATAATTAAAGAAGAAATTAAAATAGAATTTACTCAAGAACAAATAGAAATTTTAGAAATAAGAATTCTTAGAAAAATAATTGAAAAATTAGAAGAAATGCAAAAGTTATTTATAAGACGAATAGAAATCTTAGAAAATAATAAAGGAAAAAGTATTATAAAAGAAAATCAAGACTCAATACAAACAAAATATATAGAAGTAGTTTGTAATTTAGAAAAGTTAAAAGATATGAATATGAAATGTCAAATAAGAATAGATAATTATATTATAAAGTGTTTAGGACTTATAGATTCACGATGTGGTAATTGTGTAATTAATAAAAGATTAATACCAGATAAATATATTGTAAAATCAAAAGAACCAGTTAATGCACAACAAATGGATGGAGAATAATATACTTATACAGAAAAATTAAAACCAAAAAGTAAAATTAGTTTTGAAACCAATTTTGGATTAAGTACAGAATATACATTACCTATAGAATCTACATGGGTAAGACCATTAAAATTAAAAAAACATAGATTTTATTATTGGATTAAGTTTTTTTATTAAAAGACAATGGTAGGATAGCAATTACTAAAAATTTTGTACATTTACAAAAACATACATTATTCACACCTACATAGACTAATCAATTCATATCAGAGTGCATAGAGAAGCGTGGTGGTGGTGGTGGTAGTAGTCAAGAAAAAGAATGTCCCTGTAAAATAGAAAAAGAATGTCAGTTAATAGAAAATAATATAGAAGAAGACTATGAAATAGATCTAGAGACAATAGAAATAATAGATTATGAATTCTTAGACAGTGAAAAAATATACAATAAATTAGTTACAGAACAAGAAATAGATAGTTTAATATAAAAATTAGAAAAAATGGAAATAATAGAAGAAAATGTATTAAAATATTGGAAAAAGATAGAATAATGTGTGAATTAAAAATAAAAAATCCAGACTATATAATAAAGACAAAAAATATAGAAGCTACAAATAATGATATTGAAGACTTTAAGATGCATATAGAAGAACTTAAAAAATTAGGAGTAATAAGAAAATCAAATAGTCCTCATAAGTCAGCAACTTTTATAGTAAGAAAATATTCAGAAATTATTAGAGGAAAGAGTCGAATGGTAATAAATTATAAAAGATTAAATGACAATACAATAGATGATGCATATAATATACCAGACAAAACAATTTTAATAAATAAGATTCAAGATTGTAAGATTTTTAGTAAGTTTGGTTTAAAGTCAGGATTTTAGCAGATCAAGATGCATCCAGATAGTATAAAATGGACAACATTTACATGTCCAGAAGGCCAATTTGAATTGTTAGTTATGCCATTTGAAATTAAGAATGAACCAAGTATTTTCCAAAGAAAAATGGAAAATATTTCTAATAAGCATAATAAATTTGTAGTAGTATACATAGATGATATCCTTGTATTTAGTAAAAATAGAAGAGAACATAGATGTCATTTATAGATAGTTTTTTTAGAATTCATTAGACATGGATTAATTATTAGTAAAAAGAAAATAGTTTTATTTAAAGAATATATAGATTTCTTAGGAGTAAATATAGGAGAAGGAAAAATTAAACTACAACCATATATAGCTCAAAAAACTTTAGAATTTTCAGATAAATTAGAAGATTTAAAACAAATTCAAAAGTTTTTAGGATTAGTTAATTATCCTAGATCATTTATAAAAGATTTAGGAAAAATTGCAGGACCCTTATATGCAAAAAACTTCACCAACGGGATAAAGATATTTTAATCAAGAAGATGTAAAATTAGTACAAGAAATAAAAAAAATGATAAAAATTTAGAAATTGAAAATAAAAAGACGTTTAATTATTTAGAAATAATTAAAGACAGTATTATAGATAAAAATATTGAAATAAAAAATATTAAAGAATCTTTAGATTATATTAAGAATCAAAATTCTAGTATCTTAGAAAAATTAGTAAAATTAGAAGAATCTAAAAAAGAATTAAGAAATAAAAAATTTAGATTTATGCATTTAGGACTTATAGTTATTGGTATTAAATGATTAATGAGAAAAAATTTAGGATGTAAAGTTTTAATTACTATATATAATGAAAGAATTAATAATGAAGATAAAAGTCAAATAGCTAGTATGGAAGTAGACATGAATAGCAATAATGGAATAATTTATTGTAATCCAGATTTTTTAATAACTGTAAAAAAATTTCAGAAAAAATTAAGATAGGAATACAAACAAAAGGATATGAAGATGTAAAAAGTGGAGATAATTTATTAATACATATAGGATTTTTAGGGGGATGTTCTAATAATTCACAAACTAAATATAAAATTTACATAGACAAAGTAGTAAATTTGATGAGTAGTAAAGGAATTAATATGGTAAGACCTAAAAGAATATTTATCAGAACAATTAGCAGAATTAGAATGGGATATGTATAGATTCTTAGATAATAGCCACGAAAAAATTATAGCACCACAAGAATCATTAACTTATAAAGACATAAATGGAAGAACTAGTTTAAGATTATTTGATTATAATCAAATACAAAATAATAATTTTGAAGAAGAATAAAATCAATCTAATTCAGAAGAACAAGAACAAGTTAATGAATATGTTCATATAGAATTATTAGAAGAAAATTTAGATAAAATAATTTTCCCTAAAGAACTAGGAATGATTTTAGATAAAAAAGAATTATTATCATTAGAAGATCAAATGTATATTAATAAACAAATTTACTATAAAAGCTGTTGATCTATGAGGACTATCTGATTTTCTTATTACTCCTAATTTTTTAAGTTCTTCTATATGCATCTTAAAGTCTTCAATATCATTATTTGTAGCTTCCATATTTTTTGTCTTTATTATATATTCTAGATTTTTTATTTTTAGTTCACACATTATTCTATCTTTTTCCCAATATTTTAATACATTTTCTCTTATTATTTCCATTTTTTCTAATTTTTATATTAAACTATCTATTTCTTTTTTTGTAACTAATTTATTATGTATTTTTTCATTGTCTAAGAATTCATAATCTATTATTTCTATTGTCTCTAAATCTATTTCATAGTCTTCTTCTATATTATTTTCTATTAACTGACATTTTTTTTCTATTTTATAGGGACATTCTTTTTCTTAACTACTACTACTACCACCACGCTTCTCTATGCACTCTGATATGAAGTGATTAGTTTGTGTAGGTGTGAATAATGTATGTTTTTTGTAAATGTACAAAATCTTTAGTAATTGTTATGTTAAAAATCTTAAATTTTAGAGAAACAGGTAAAGAAAAAGTAACTAGAAAATTACCGAAAGAATATAAGTTTTCAAGATGAATCCATTTTTAGGAAGATCTAGAATTATAAATGAAGAAGCCTCTTCATCAAGAGAAAGACCTAAATTAAGTTTATCAAGTATAAACAGAAGTTTAATAGATAGAGTGTTAAATAAACCAGGACAGTATGATCAAAATATTGAAGAAATATTAGATCCACAACAAGATTATAATAGATTTCAGATACATGGTTCAAAGACTTTTAAATCCAAATGTATTATATAATAGAGGAATATTAGAATCAAGTACTCAATTTTTTAGATACCATAGAGAAGTTTCTATATAATGTATAGGAAATCAAGTAAAAAAGTTAAATTTAATATTAGAAGAATCTAAAAAAGAATTAAGAAAGAAAAATTTTAGATTTATGCATTTAGGACTTATAGGTATTAAAGGATTAATGAGAAAAAATTTAGGATGTAAAGTTTTAATTACTATATATGATGAAAGAATTAATAATAAAGATAAAAGTCAAATAGCTAGTATGGAAGTAGACATGAACAACAATAATGGAATAATTTATTGTAATCCAGATTTTTTAATAACTATAAAAGATTTTTTAGAAAAAATTAAGATAGGAATACAAACAAAAGGATATTAAGATGTAAAAAGTGGAGATAATTTATTAACACATATAGGATTTTTAGAGAGATGTTCTAATAATTCACAAACTAAATATAAAATTTACATAGACAAAGTAATAAATTTGATGAGTAGCAAAGGAATAATAT
>NW_019262738.1:0-9508 GCF_002742605.1 Olea europaea var. sylvestris | reverse complement strand
AGAATTTATGTACCTTTTCTTCTGTTTCACGCGGGTAGTCGCTAACAATTAAAAAGGGATCAGGCGATTGTGTAAGGAACAAACCTTTTGAGACAAAGTTCCAAAAATGGATGTTTTATTGACGATGACTTTACAATTGGAACTAAACAGAATGCCTCTAAGGGGCGCAAGCACACGAGTACTGAAAAGAAATGTTTAAGTCTAAACTAAGAAATTGAAATTACATATTCTCTGTTTGAGAGTGTTTAATTCGGGGTCCTTTGCTCTATGTCTTCTCTTCCTTTTATATTCCCTTGATGATTTCTTCATGATCAATCGCTTTCAAACTGCTTGATTGCTTTATAACTACCCACTTTCTTTATGGTGACTAACTTGTCGTGAAACTGCCGTCTCTAACTGCTGCCACTACTCTTTGTCGTTCAACCGTCTTCAACTGAACTCCTTGAATCGTGGACCGTGATAAGGTTACTCAATAACTGCTTCAATAACTGCACTTCTGGATAACCATAACATCATATATTTGGTAAGATTCTGGGCGATTCGAAGGTTTGGGCGAGAACAGGGTCATAGCTCTGGGCGACTGTAAGGCACTTCATTCGCTCAGATCTTGGGCGTCTTGCAAGTTTGGGCGATGATGTTACTGTGTTCGTGGGCTTCCACTGCATTCATTAATAATCCTATCTGGGCCTTTATCCTGAATTGCCCGGTTGAGTTTTATTTTTTGGGCTATTTGATTTGGGAATTCCCCAATTGGACTTCATTCCTTGGGCTATTCAATTTGGGCTGTACTTTTAGTGTGTCAACAACTTCTATCTTTACATGACTACGTTTAGGTGAGAGTTCGTGTGGAATTAGGCAAGGACATTGCAACACTAATTTATTCGTGTCGCCTTTCCAGTAATTGAAGAATTATTTCCTTTTATCCATACATTTACTTCTTGAAACTAATCATTATAGAGATTGATTCCTTTACAACTTCCTTGATCATTTAGGATTCCTTGAGGACTTTTAGGTTCATTAGATTGTTTCCTTTAAGGATGCATTCTCCTAAAATAAAACTAGTTGTCTTGTAAATTGTAGATTGATTGTCACAGGCACAATGCCTCGTTTGCTGGTCCTCGCCTACCGAACCTATTAATTAGGTCTTCACTACTATGCTTCCAGAAGAAGGTATTCAGAGGGGCAAGTTGACACATTGGCTATCCTTCCGAAGACCAAACGAAATAACATGGTAATTGCGGAAGGCGAGACTCGTGGGTCAGCCTGCCTCATCTCGGCCAGGCGATGGGCATGGGCTGCACGTGGAGTTGCCACATGGCCTTCACGAAATGTAACAAAAAGAAGGTTCTGACAAAAATTTCATTGGGAATATACGTAACCTTTTTTAGGTTAGTAAAGTCTAACCAGAAATAATTGAAAATAAAGCGCCGCCTATTTTGAACGAGATTTTAGCTAGTCAACATTGGCACAATAAATAAATAATGTGATTTTCCTTTAGCTGGCAATTTAGATTCATGTCCGAGGTACTGAAGAAATATTAAATTAATTGGTGAAATAGTATTTTTTTTTTTTAAAACAAGTGATTGAAAAAGAACGAAAAGTGTTTGATTTATGTGTTATATCATTTTATAAAAGATTGTGTAATTGAAAATAAGAGAGAAAAATAAAATTTAATAGAATAAAAATTAATGGGGGCCAAACGGAGTATAAAAAGTAAGAATTCTAACGAGACAAATATATAAATATTCTTATGCAGTCAAAATTGATACACTCCAACATTGACCTTTTCGATCTATAAGGAGACATTGTGCAAAACCAAAGAAAATAGGCGAAAAACCAGATAGATGGATATCCAACTTCTTCCCTTCAACTTCACTACTTCACTATTTCTCGTATCCATCATCTTTTTGTTTGTCAAGCGATGGAAGAAATCGAATTCCCATAAAAAGAACAAAACATTACCTCCGACCCCATGGAAACTGCCTTTGATTGGAAACATGCACCAGTTGGTGGGTTCTCCCCCGCATCATGCTCTAAGAAAGTTAAGTAAGAGATATGGTCCCATCGTGCATCTGCAACTTGGTGAAGTTTCCACGATTGTCGTCTCATCCCGTGAAACTGCTAAAAATGTATTGAAGGTTCATGATCCTGCTTGTGCGGATAAGGGAGAAAATTTAGGAGTAAAGATTATGTGGTATGATTATGGTGATATCGCATTTAGTCCATATAATGAGCACTGGAGGCAAATGCGTAAAATATGCATACTGGAGCTATTAAGCGCCAAAAACGTTAGGTCGTTCGGCTCCATAAGGCTCGATGAGACTTCACAACTTATCGAATATATTCAGTCATGTTCAGGAGAACCCGTCAATCTAACTAAGAAAATATCCTCACTTATTAGTTCAATTACATGCAGAGCAGCGTTTGGTCAGGTTCTAAAAGATAAAGACACTTTGATCATGTTCATGAAGGAAGGACTAGCCCTCACGGGGGGCTTCGAATTGGCTGATTTTTTCCCCTCATCGAAGTTACTCCAGGTCATCAGTTGGAACAAAAACAGATTGTGGAAGATGCGTGGTAAACTTGATTTAATTCTTGACTCAATGATTAGCGAGCATAAACGTAACTTAGCTACAATGGGAAGGGGCAACGGGGAGTTGGGTGGGGAAGACATAGTAGATGTTCTACTCAGATTACAACAAAGCGGGGAACTAGATATTCCAATAACTAATGAGAACATCAAAGCAATCATTTTTGTAAGTATTTTAGTCATAAAATATTTCTTTCTAGTTATCTATTTTATCCAACGTTAATAAGAAATGTTATGGTTGCAGGACTTGTTTTCAGCTGGAACTGAAACTTCATCCACAACGATAGATTGGGCAATGGCACAGATGATGAGAAATCCACATGTGATGGCAAAGGCACAAGCTGAAGTAAGAAAAATTGCTAGGGGAAAGGGGACATTCGAAGAGAGTGATGTCCAGTCACTCAAATATTTGAAGTTAGTAATTAAGGAAACTTTACGGCTCAATCCTCCATTTCCATTATTTCCAAGAGCTTGCAGAGAAGAATGTGAAGTTAATGGATATACTATACCCCTTAAAGCCAAAATCTTGATTAATGTATGGGCTTTGGGAAGAGATCCAGATTATTGGGATGAACCAGAAAGCTTTAAACCAGAGAGATTTGAGAGCAAATCTATTGATTTTTTGGGAAATAACTTTGAATTTATTCCATTTGGAGCAGGAAGAAGGATTTGCCCTGGCATGAATTTTGGCTTAGCCAATGTTGAGCTTCCTTTAGCTCTACTTCTTTACCACTTTAATTGGAAACTTCCTAAAGGAATGAACCCTGATGATCTAGATATGAGTGAAGGAGAAGGAATAAGTGTACCAAGAAAAAATAACCTTTACTTAATTCCTACACCTTACGACCCTTCCATTGATGGTTAATTAATATATCAAAAGGAGGCCCTTGATGCGAACGACCGTCATAAATGAAGATACAAGTTTCGATGTATGCATATCATAATAGTCTGTATATTAACCAATTGAATAATTTCTACTAGAAAAGTAGAGAAGTTTCATTTCCTATCCTGTATTCTCTTTATTATGATCATCTTTAATTCATCCTTCTGTAAGAGAATCGATCTTTGGTAAGATGTGCAATCTCTTAGATTATAAATTTCATAGTTGTTAAAAGCAAGGTTAGTCCTCAAACTTTATGCGGAAATTCCGAAAGATCTTTATCCTTGCGTTCACCTTGCTGGAATTTTTTGGGTATTTATAGGTGTGAATTGGAAAAGTCTCCAGTCATGGTGCAATGACTAATCGTGACTCTTCAATTGCAAATTGTTTGAGAATGGATGTGACCTTTTGATATGAGGTGCAATCTACACCATTGAATATGAAATGGTGCAATCTAACGGTTAAAACTTATTTTTGTCAAATGATGCAACCATTCAAAGTAACACATGAAAATCTATAAATAGGACCTCCTAATTTGGTTTTTCTCACTTATTTATAATTCTTTTCTACTCGAAATAATGTTAAAATAATTTTCAAAATATTTTTTGAGTGTTGTATTAGATATTTCCTATTCAATATTTTTCATTCTAGAAAAGTATAGTCAAGTGTTGGTTCACCTGTTAAAATTACTATCGTATTATATTATTTTGAAAAAAGTGTTGTATCTTGAAAGACGGACATTCATTTGTTCTTGTTAGTACTAATGCAGGGTACGAAATTTGCCTTAAAGAGATTTATATTCACATATTTCGCTTCATTTTATCTCCTTCAAATTTTTGTATTTTCTATATTTGAGCAAGTCATGATTTATTCATTATTATGCACATATCATGGTTTCGATAAGTCGTTACTTTATTCTTATTTGCATGCACATATATTTTATTAGCGGAATATTAATTATGCACCAATTTATCCAACACAACTTTGAACGTAAAATTTCTTGAAGAAGGTAGATAGAAGGGTGAAAACTTTTGATCCCCTTTTGAGCAAAAAAATAAATAAATAAATAAATAAAATGAAGCTCGTAATCCTCTAAAGGATCAACTCATATTGGGTTAACTTCTACAAATGTTTCACCACCCTCATTGTAATACCTTAATTAGGAGGCGGAAAAAATGAAAGAAAAGTCAACAATGTCAAGCAAGAAATAAAATGAAAATAGAACTATAATGAAAAAAGAGGGGACTAAGGCGGTGCATTGGATTGATATAATCAATCCAATTCGCATGCACGGGTGAAGGTGGGGGGGGGGAAGAAGAAGGAAAACAAGGAAAAATTTGTTAAGTTGTTAGAAATAAGTGGTTTATACTATTAAGATTGAATTTCTCATTTTCGAAAGGTAAATAAAAGGCTACTTATTGAATAGTTATGTTCAATTTTAGAGTCATTAAATTATTAGTTTAAATTTAATTTTATTGAAAGTGAATTATTGAATTAAGTATAATAAGCTATAAGATTAAGTTAAAAAGAAAGGGGAAAAATAGTTTAAGCGATTAACTTAAAGTATAAAAAAATTAGAATTTAATATTGCCTATTTAATTATTGAAATCACTTAAAATAGTTAATTGCTAATCTAAAAAATTATATCAATTTTCAAGCAGCAACACATATATCAAGACAGCTAATCAATCGAGTTGATTTTGCGTATATAGTTCTATGAGTGGAAAAACTTACATATTTCAAGTATCAATAAATTAGTTTTACTATTAAATTATATGCAATTATTTATTCAATTATACGATTATTATGTAAGTTAACAAGTGGAATTTCAATGATTATATATGGTCCATTTGTGATTTGGTATGTGAGACATACGTGATATTGAGATCGACCATAAAAAGCACCCATGATTGTTTACTTCTTCTAGTTCACTAAACGGTCTTGACTGTGTTCGATACTACATTGAGTGATCTTGACTGGGGATGAAGGAATCTTGATCTTGTACATATAGTTCACTAAGAGTTCTTGGCTGTGTTCTAGAATTAATTATCAGAGCTCTTGAGACTTGCTTTCATTCACATAGGGGGCCAAAGGCCTATGGCAAAAGTATTTAGTCTGAGGAGCAGATTACAAATTTTAGTTACTGTGTACATTTTTTGGTGGATTTTCCATTACAATTGATGTGATGAGATTATAGTATGTATATTAACTGATGATTATATCATGACTATGAGGTTATATATTGCATGGTTATAAAGATATCTCACATCTTGACTATTATTATACGTTATTATTCATAAATATTTATAAATGAAAAAGTATAATTATCTTCAAACTTCTTCACTTACTAAGCTATCGACTCATATATTTTCCCATGATTTTTCCTACAAGTAATAGTTCGTTTTTTATAATTGGAAGAGCCTAATGATTTCCAAATGATAATCACACGACATATTGAGTGTTGGATACATATGGATGAAGCATGAAGTAAATATTCTGGCCCATCGCATTATATTTTATATAAGCATTTGCATTTTTGTAGTTACTCATAGTCAGTTTTGATAATAGATTTGACATTTATTTTGTATCTATCATCGACACACATCACATTTCGAGTCCACTAGGGTGATTCGGGATGGATCGTGTCACTCATCATATATCACTTGTTTTACTAGTTGTTTAACTTCCCTTAGACTTAATCTACAACTAGGTATCGTCCTCTTGCTGGTTTTTTCTCGATATGCACTATCAAAGGTCAAACAAGGCATCTCATACTAATTAAACGTAACATCTTTACTTATAATAATTTTTTCCCCGCTCTGACTTTTATACCATGACGTATACCCTTTAACACCATCTTGGTATTCTAGAAAAACAAAATTCCTCGACATAGGCTCGCACAACTGAAGGTGTTTAAGGTAGAGTATTCATCACACCTTCCCGACCAGACCATTGCTCACAAGGAGTGTTACCATTTAAGCACTGGATTATATCAAATTAATCAAAAAAACAATTAATCAACTTGTCATCACAATTTCACTCCAAAATGACTTGGGGATATTTGCAGGCCCGATTCTATTGCCAGGCCAGCGCCTCAGGCCCAAAATCGGAAGGGCCTCATTTTGGCCTTTTTTTTATTTTTATTTTTTAATGATGTAAAAGGAAAAAGGGATTTCCATTAGTTTTTCCCCTCCGGTTTGTCCTGCGCTGGCGACTGCTCGTCGCCTCCAATAACTCCAACCGAACGGCGACCAGGCCATGGCCTCATTTCCTTACGTGGCTTCTCTTCCTCCTCTTATAGTGAAGTGGAAGATTCTCCACGTAGGCCTTTGAAGGAGCTTTTTATAAATTGTTGTCTTTTTTCTTTTTTCTTTTTAATTGTGTTTCTCTACCTGTTAAATTGGCTTGTTCTCAACTATTGTTGAATAAGTGTGGAAGTTTTTCTATTTTAGATATCTGAGTTTGTCGTATTTTCCGATTGTAATGTTGTTACTGCTTATTTCAGAATAATAGCTTCATTTCGAGGTGAAAATTTTCAGCTCTAGATGGTTGTAGGAAACTGATCATTTTGGGTTCATTGATCTTAAGTTGTAATGTAATGAAGTTTGGATTTCATTTTTAATTAGAGAGCGCAGAAAGGAGTGGAGGGGTTAGGTTTGATTGTACAGACATTCACCCTTCGTTATTTTCCATGGAGACTGACCCTGAGTGGGATCGAAAATCTGATATGAAACCTCGTTTCTAAGCTTGTTAGGAGTAATTATAATTATGGGTTTATGAATTGGTTAGACTTGGGTGGATCTATGGTATTTAAATAACACGGGGTTGAGAGATTGGCAAACATAGGGCACGCCAGTGAGTTTTTCTTTTTCATCCTTCTGATGATCTTCTAGCTTGTAGTGCTAGCTAGTTAAGTACTAATGGTTAGGAGTTGAATATTTCAACTACAATTTATAAATACCTTCATTTTTTGCAGTCGGTTTTAGTAGCTGGTTTGAAATTTCCTACTTTGTCTCCTATTTTATGGCTTTTCCTTGTAATTTGACATTAAAAACTGACTAGATAAAAAACCATGAACTGGGGTTGATTAGCAAAAGAAATGATATTTTATGATTGATGATTTGATTACCCAGCTTTATCAGGTTCACAAGCTGAATATAATTAAAAGTGAATAGTATTTAAATAACTATTTGAAACATTATTGGTTTTGTTATTTTATAATATAAATATTTTGTATAATATATTTATTTGTTATTTTAATGTTAAGTTTTAAGTTAACAAAAGATTACATAATACATCATTGAATTTTGCATTTACGTTGATTTTAGGGGCCTAATTTAGCGCCTCGAGCCTCAACAATCACAGGACTGGCTCTGGATATTTGAACTCACCATCATACTTCTAATTTTATCAAGTCATATTTGTCCTTTCAATCACCTCAGACTCTCTTAGGCCTTGTTATGAATATTCTTTGCATATATAATCAAAAAAATTACAAAATTCAAACCCATTATTAGTTTTTAAGAACTTAATTATCTTACTTGTTTTATTTTCTACTTTCCTTTTCCAGTTCATAAAGAACATAAACATATCAACTTTCTCATTTTAAAGATAAACACAAACCTTTCTGAAAAAATCATCAAGAAAGAAAATAATTATTCCCACCTCGTGTAGGGTTACTTGCTAGACGCACAAATCAAAATGGATATACTCAAGATGACAAGTTGATTTCTAAACACTAGAAGATAAAGATAGTCTACAATGTTTCCCAAGCGTACAATTTTCACATAAAGACATGGGGCACATGTTCTTTGTCGAATAGATCTTTATTATTTAACTATAATAGCAAATCAATCATCAAGATAACTCTTAACTAATAATCATCATGTGACTCGTTATCACATGACGATGACAGATAAGTAGTAGGCACTCTAGGGTTGCCTATTCATTTTGGCATAATCTCCTCCAACAGGGCAAGGAAAAGTTCATTTTGGCTCAGCATTTTATGCACGACTTGGTGAAATTTGGCATTCTCTCATTAAGTTGTGTCCATGCAAGATGTAGCACATGGAACCTTTGGGCTCTTGTCCAAACCACTATAATAGCAAGAAGTAGTGCTAAGGCCATCTCCAATCATGCACCAAATTTTGCACTAAATCTTGCACCAAACCAAAATTCTTCTCCAACCATTACATCAAAATTTACACCAAATGAACAGTGCTTTATTATTTTATTCATTCTTTCAATTTTTGACAATATATTTATTTTAAAATATTATTTATTTATTTATTTATTGTATAACTATATAAATTACTAAATCATAACTTCATTAAACTAACAAATATATTGATTACTAAATTATCACATAAAGTTAAATTGTATAACTATATAAATTACTAAATCATAACTTCATTAAACTAACAAATATATTGATTACTAAATTATCACGTGTCATATATATTATGTTAAATTGACAAAAATAATTGATTATATTATTAATTTATGATAAAAAATTACGTTAAATTTACAAAAATAATAAACTTTAATAATATTTACATTAAATTAAATTTTAAACGTAAACTTTACGAATTTAACTTTACGTTAAATTAACAATTACGTTAATTATTATTGATTATATTATTAAAAATAATAAACTTTAATAATATAATTAATAGTGTAATTAATTAAGTAATTATTATTATTATTATCATCATTATCATTATCATTATCATTATAGAACGAAAATAACACAAATGTCCTTAATCATTATCTTTGAAAAAAGAAAAATAAGGGCAAAATGGACATTGCAGCATTTGGGGCAAAATGGTGCAACATAAATAGTGTTGCACCATATTTGGTGCAACACTATTCATTACACCATTTTTTGCACCAAAATTTGGTGCAATGGTTGGAGGAATTTTGCACCAAATTTTGGTGCAATGGGGCAATGGTTGAAGATGACCTAAGGACCTAAGTCGCAATCTTATTAGCATTGGGTTGTACTTCTTGAATCTCACTCCCCTCTCTATCAACATATG
>NW_019262737.1:5222-22542 GCF_002742605.1 Olea europaea var. sylvestris | reverse complement strand
ATCGCTCCGGGGGCAATTTCGTCATTTTTTGCGACAGTGTCGGAATGGGCTAAAATTTGACTGGTTGATCAGAAACAAAAATCCCGTCAGGGGCAATTTCATCATTTTTCGCAACCGTGTCGAAATGGGCTAAAATTTGAGAGGTTGATCGGAAACAAAAATCGCGCCGGGGCCAATTTCGCCATTTTTCGCGATTGTGTCGAAATGGGCTAAAATTTGACAGGTTGATCGGAAGCAAAAACCGCGCCAAGGCAATTTCGTAATTTTTCGTGACGGCGACGGAATGAGCTGAAATTTGGCCGGTTGATCGGAAATAAAAATCGCGCCGGGTGAAATTTCGTCATTTTTCACGATTGTGTCGGAATGGGCTAAAATTTGACTCATTGATCGGAAACAAAAATCGCGCCGGGGCCAATTTCGTCATTTTTCTCGACTGTGTCGGAATGGCCTAAAAGTTGACTCGTTGATCGGAAACAAAAATCGCGTCGGGGGCAATTTCGTCATTTTTTGCAATGGTGTCGGAATGGGCTCAAATTTGACAGGTTGATCGGGAACAAAAATCGTGTCGGGGGCAACTTCGTCATTTTTCGCGACAGCGTCGAAATGGGCTAAAATTTGACAGGTTGTTCGGAAACAAAAATCACACGTGGGGCAATTTCGTCATTTTTACAATGGTGTAGGAATGGGCTCAAATTTGACAGGTTGATCGGGAAAAGAAACCGCACCGGGGGGAATTTCGTCATTTTTCGCGACTGTGTCCAAATGGGCTGAAATTTGACAGGTTGATCGGAAACAAAATCCGCCCCGGGTGTTATTTCGTTATTTTTCGCGACTGTGTCGGAATGGGCTAAAATTTGACAGGTTGATCGGAAACAAAAGCTGCGCCGGGGGCAATTTCGTCTTTTTTCGCGACTGTGTCGGAATGGGCTAACATTTGACATGTTGATCGGAAACAAAAACCTCGCCGGGGGCAATTTCGTCTTTTTTTGCAATGGTATCGGAATGGGCTCAAATTTGACAGGTTGATTGGGAACAAAAATCGCGTCGGGGGCAATTTCTTCATTTTTTGCGACTGCGTCGGAATGGGCTAAAATTTGACAAATTGTGCGGAACAAAAATCGCGCCGTGGGCAATTTCTTCAATTTTCGCGACAGTGTCGTAATGGGCTAAATTTTGACCGGTTGATCGGAAACAAAAATCGCTCCAGGGGCAATTTAGTCATTTTTCGCGACAGTGTCGGAATGGGCTAAAATTTGACTGGTTGATCAGAAACAAAAATCGCGTCAGGGGCAATTTCGTCATTTTTCGCAACCGTGTCGAAATGGGCTAAAATTTGAGAGGTTGATCGGAAACAAAAACCGCGCCGAGGCCAATTTAGCCATTTTTCGCGACTATGTCGAAATGGGCTAAAATTTGACAGGTTGATCGGAACCAAAAACCGCGCCAAGGCAATTTTGTAATTTTTCGTGACGGCGCTGGAATGAGCTGAAATTTGGCCGGTTGATCGGAAATAAAAATCGCGCCGGGTGAAATTTCGTCATTTTTCACGACTGTGTTGGAATGGGCTAAAATTTGACTGGTTGATCGGAAACAAAAATCGCGCCGGGGGCAATTTCGTCATTTTTCTCGATTGTGTCGGAATGGCCTAAAATTTGACTCGTTGATCGGAAACAAAAATCGCGTCGGGGCCAATTTCGTCATTTTTTGCAATGGTGTCGGATTGTGCTCAAATTTGACAGGTTGATCGGGAACAAAAATCGCGCCGGGGGGCAATTTCGTCATTTTTCGCGACTGTGTTGAAATGGGCTAAAATTTGACAGGTTAATCGAAAACGAAAACAGCGCCGGGGGGAATTTCGTCATTTTTCGCGACGGTGTCTGAATGGGCTGAAATTTGACAGGTTGATCGGAAACAAAATCCGCGCCAGGGACAATTTCGTCATTTTTCGCGACTGTGTCGGAATGTGCCGAAATTTGGCAGGTCGTTCGGAAACAAAAATCGCGCCGGGGCAATTTCGTCATTTTTCGCGATGGTGTCGGAATTGTCTCAAATTTGACAAGTTGATCGGAAGATAAAAATCGCGCCGGGGCAATTTTGTCATTTTTCGCGACTGTGTTGGAATGGGCTGAAATTCGGCAAGTTGATCAGAAATAAAAATCGCGCAAGATGCAATTTCGTCATTTTTCACGACTGTGTCGGAATGGACTAAAATTTGACAGGTTGGTCGAGAACAAAAACTGCGCCAGGGGCAATTTCGTCATTTTTTACAACTTTGTCGGAATTGGCTAAAATTTGACAGGTTGATCGGAAACAAAAACCTCGCCGATGGGCAATTTCGTCATTTTTTGCAATGGTGTCGGAATGGGCTCAAATTTGACAGGTTGATCGGGAACAAAAATCGCGTCGGGGGCAACTTCGTCGTTTTTCGCGACGGCGTCGGAATGTGCTAAAATTTGACAGGTTGTGTGGAAACAAAAATCACGCCGGGGGCAATTTCGTCATTTTTTGCAATGGGGTAGGAATGGGCTCAAATTTGACAGGTTGATTGGGAACAAAAACTGCGCCGGGGGCAATTTCGTCATTTTTCGCAACGGTGTCGGAATGGGCAAAAATTTGACCGGTTGATCGGAAACAAAAATCGCGTCGGGGCAATTTCGTCATTTTTCGCGACGTTGTCGGAATGGGCAAAAATTTGACAGGTTGATGGAAAATGAAAACCGCGTCGTGGGCAATTTCGTCATTTTTCATGTCATTGTCGGAATGGGCTAAAATTTGACAAGTTTATCGGAAATAAAATTCGTGTCAGGGGCAATTTCGTCATTTTTCGCGACAGTGTCGGAATGGGATAAAATTTGACAGGTTGATCGTAAACAAAAACTGCGCCGGGGACAATTTCGTCATTTTTTGCGACTGTGTCGGAATGGGCTAAAATTTGACAGGTAGATTGGAAACAAAAACCGCGCCGAGGGCAATTTCGTCATTTTTTGCAATGGTGTCGGAATGGGCTCAAATTTGGCAGGTTGATCGGAAACAAAAACCGCGTCGGGGGCAATTTCGCCATTTTTCGCGACTGTGTCGAGATGGGCTAAAATTTGACAGGTTGATCGGAAACAAAAATCGCGCCGGGAGAAATTTCGTCATTTTTCGCGACGGTGTCCGAATGGGCTGAATTTGACAGATTGATCGGAAACAAAATTCGCGCCAGGGAGAATTTCGTAATTTTTCGCGACTGTGTCGGAATGGGCTAAAATTTGACGGGTTGATCGTAAACAAAAATTGCGCCGGGGGCAATTTCGTCATTTTTCGCGACTGTGTCGGAATGGGCTAAAATTTGACCGGTTGATCGTAAACAAAAACTGCGCCGGGGGCAATTTCGTCATTTTTTGCGACTGTGTCGGAATGGGCTAAAATTTGATAGGTTGATCAGAAACATAAACCATGCCAGGGGCAATTTCGTCATTTTCGATGACTGTGTCGGAATGGGCTAAAATTTGAGAGGTTGATCGGAAACAAAAATCGCGATAGGGGCAATTTCGTCATTTTTTGCAACGGTGTCGGAATGGTCTCAAATTTGACAGGTTGATCGGAAACAAAAATCGCGCCGGGGCCAATTTCGTCATTTTTCGCGACTGTGTCGGAATGGGCTAAAATTTAACAGGTTGAGCAAAAACAAAAATCGCGTCTGGGGCAATTTCTTCAATTTTCGCGACGGTGTCGGAATGGGCTAAAATTTGACTGGTTGATGGAAAAATAAAATCGCGCCGTGGGCAATTTCGTTATTTTTCGTGACGTTGTCGTAATGGGCAAAAATTTGACAAGTTGATTGGAAACAAAAATCGCGTCGGGGGCAATTTCTTCATTTTTCGAGACTGTGTCGGAATGGGCTAAAATTTGACAGGTTGATCGTAAACAAAAACGGCGCCGGGGGCAATTTCGTCATTTTTTGCGACTGTGTCGGAAAGGGCTAAAATTTGACATGTTGATCGGAAACAAAAATCGCACCGAGGGCAATTTCGTCATTTTTTGCAATGGTGTCGGAATGGGCTCAAATTTGGCAGGTTGATCGGAAACAAAAACCGCGCCGGGGGTAATTTCATCATTTTTCGCGACTGTGTCGAAATGGGCTAAAATTTGTCAGGTTGATCGGAAACAAAAACCACGTCGGGGAAAATTTCGTCATTTTTCGCGACGATGTCCGAATGGGCTGAATTTGACAGGTTGATCGGAAACAAAATCCGTGCCAGGGACAATTTCGTCATTTTTCGCGACTGTGTCGGAATGTGCTTAAATTTGGCAGGTTGATCGGAAATAAAAATCGCGTGGGGTAAAATTTCGCCATTTTTCTCGACTGTGTCGGAATGGGCTAAATTTGACAGGTTGATCGGTAACAAAAATCGCGCCGGGGCAATTTCGTCATTTTTTGCAATGGTGTCGGAATGGGCTCAAATTTGACAGGTTGATCGTGAACAAAAATCGCGCCGGGGGCTATTTCGTCATTTTTCGCGACTGCGTCGGAATGGGCTAAAATTTGACAGGTTGTGCGGAAACAAACATCGCGCCAGGGGCAATTTCGTCAATTTTCGCGACGGTGTCTCGAAGGACTAAAATTTGACCGGTTGATCGGAAACAAAAATCGCGATCGGGGCAATTTCGTCATTTTTCGCGACTGTGTCGGAATGGGCTAAAATTTGACAGGTTGATCGGAAGCAAAAACAGCGCCGGGGTAATTTCGTAATTTTTCGCAACTGCGTCGGAATGGGCTGAAATTTGGCCGGTTGAGCTGAAATAAATGTCGCGCTGGGTGAAATTTCGTCATTTTTCGCGACTGTGTCGAAATGGGCTAAAATTTGACTGGTTGATCGGAAACATAAACCGCGCCAAGGGCAATTTCGTCATTTTTTGCGACTGTGTCGGAATGGGCTAAAATTTTACAGGTTGATCGAAAACAAAAATCACGCCGGGTGCAATTTCGTCATTTTTTGCAATGGTGTCGGAATGGGCTAAAATTTGACCGGCTAATGGAAAAATAAAATCGCGCCGCGGGCAATTTCGTTATTTTTCGTGACGTTGTCGGAATGGGCAAAAATTTGACAACTTGATTGGAAAAAAAAATCGCATCGGGGGCAATTTCGTCATTTTTCGCGACTGTGTCGGAATGGGCTAAAATTTGACAGGTTGATCGTAAACAAAAACCGCGCCGGGTGCAATTTCGTCATTTTTCGCGACGATGTCCGAATGGGCTGAATTTGACAGGTTGATCGGAAACAAAATCCGCGCCTGGGACAATTTCATCATTTTTCGTGACTGTGTCGGAATGGGCTAAAATTTGACAGGTTGATCGGAAACAAAATCCGCGCCTGGGACAATTTCATCATTTTTCGTGACTGTGTCGGAATGTGCTTAAATTTGGCAGGTTGATCAGAAATAAAAATCGCGCCGGGGGCAATTTCGCCATTTTTCTCGACTGCGTCGGAATTGGCTAAAATTTGACAGGTTGTGCGGAAACAAAAATCGCCCCGGGGGCAATTTCATCAATTTTCACGACGGTGTCGCAATGGGCTAAAATTTGACCGGTTGATCGGAAACAAAAATCGCGACCGAGGCAATTTCGTCATTTTTCGCGACAGTGTCAGAATGGGCTAAAATTTGACTGGTTGATCGGAAACAAAAATCGCGTCAGGGGCATTTCGTCATTTTTCGCATCTGTGTCGGAATGGGCTAAAATTTGACAGGTTGATCGGAAACAAAAACAACGCCGGGGGCAATTTCGTCATTTTTCGCGACTCTGTCGAAATGGGCTAAAATTTGACAGGTTGATCGGAAGCAAAAACAGCGCCGGGGTAATTTCTTAATTTTTCGCGACTGCGTCGAAATGGGCTGAAATTTGGCTGGTTGAGATGAAATAAATATCGCGCCGGGTGAAATTTCGTCATTTTTCGCGACTATGTCGAAATAGGCTAAAATTTGACTGGTTGATCGGAAACATAAATCGCGCCAAGGGTAATTTCGTCATTTTTCGCGACTGTGTCGAAATGGGCTAAAATTTGACAGGTTGATCGGAAACAAAAACCGCGCCTGGGGGAATTTCGTCATTTTTCCCGACTGTGTCCGAATGGGCTGAAATTTGACAGGTTGATCGGAAACAAAATCCGCGCCGGGGACAATTTCGTCATTTTTCGCGACTGTGTCGGAATGGGTTGAAATTTGACAGGTTGATCGGAAGCAAAAACGGCGCCGGCGTAATTTCGTAATTTTTCGCGACTGCGTCGGAATGGGCTGAAATTTGGGCGGTTGAGCTGAAAGAAATATCGCGCCGGGTGAAATTTCGTCATTTTTCGCGACTGTGTCGAAATGGGCTAAAATTTGACTGGTTGATCGGAAACGTAAACCGCGCCAAGGGAAATTTCGTAATTTTTTGCGACTGTGTCGGAATGGGCTAAAATTTGACAGGTTGATCGGAAACAAAAACCACGCCGGGGAAAATTTCGTCATTTTTCGCGACGATGTCCGAATGGGCTGAATTTGACAGGTTGATCAGAAACAAAATCCGTGCCAGGGACAATTTCGTCATTTTTCGCGACTGTGTCGAAATGTGCTTAAATTTGGCAGGTTGATCGGAAATAAAAATCGCGCGGGGGGCAATTTCGCCATTTTTCTCGACTATGTCGGAATGGGCTAAATTTGACAGGTTGATCGGTAACAAAAATCGCGCCGGGGCAATTTCGTCATTTTTTGCAATGGTGTCGGAATGGGCTCAAATTTGACTGATTGATCGGAAACAAACATCGCGCCAGGGGCAATTTCGTCAATTTTCGCGACGGCGTCGAAATGGGCTCAAATTTGGCTGATTGATCGGAAAGAAAAATCGCGCCGGGGGCTATTTCGTCATTTTTCGCGACTGCGTCGGAATGGGCTAAAATTTGACAGGTTGTGCGGAAACAAACATCGCGCCGGGGGCAATTTCGTCAATTTTCGCGACGGTGTCGCAAAGGGCTAAAATTTGACCGGTTGATCGGAAACAAAAATCGCGACCGGGGCAATTTCGTCATTTTTCGCGACTGTGTCGGAATGGGCTAAAATTTGACAGGTTGATCGGAAGCAAAAACAGCGCCGGGGTAATTTCGTAATTTTTCGCGACAGCGTCGAAATGGGCTAAAATTTGACTGGTTGATCGGAAACATAAACCGCGCCAAGGGCAATTTCGTCGTTTTTTGCGACTGCGTCGGAATGGGCTAAAATTTGACAGGTTGATCGAAAACAAAAATCGCGCCGGGTGCAATTTCGTCATTTTTTGCAATGGTGTCGGAATGGGCTAAAATTTGACTGGTTGATGGAAAAATAAAATCGCGCCGTGGGCAATTTCGTTATTTTTCGTGACGTTGTCGTAATGGGCAAAAATTTGACAAGTTGATTGGAAACAAAAATCGCGTCGGGGGCAATTTCTTCATTTTTCGCGACTGTGTCGGAATGGGCTAAAATTTGACAGGCTGATCGTAAACAAAAACTGCGCCGGGGGCAATTTCGTCATTTTTTGCGACTGTGTCGGAAAGGGCTAAAATTTGACAGGTTGATCGGAAACAAAATTCGCGCCGAGGGCAATTTCGTCATTTTTTGCAATGGTGTCGGAATGGTTTCAAATTTGGTAGGTTGATCGGAAACAAAAACCGCGCCGGGGGTAATTTCGTCATTTTTCGCGACTGTGTCGAAATGGGCTAAAATTTGACAGGTTGATCGGAAGCAAAAACCACGCCGGGGAAAATTTCGTCATTTTTCGCGACGATGTCCGAATGGGCTGAATTTGACAGGTTGATCGGAAACAAAATCCGTGCCAGGGACAATTTCGTCATTTTTCGCGACTGTGTCGGAATGTGCTTAAATTTGGCAGGTTGATCGGAAATAAAAATCGCGCGGGGGGCAATTTCGCCATTTTTCTCGACTGTGTCGGAATTGGCTAAATTTGACAGGTTGATCGGTAACAAAAATCGCGCCGGGGCAATTTCGTCATTTTTTGCAACGGTGTCGGAATGGACTCAAATTTGACAGGTTGATCGGGAACAAAAATCGCGCCGGGGGCTATTTCGTCATTTTTCGCGACTGCGTCGGAATGGGCTAAAATTTGACAGGTTGTGCGGAAACAAACATCGCACCGGGGGCAATTTCGTCAATTTTCGCGACGGTGTTGCGAAGGACTAAAATTTGACCGGTTGATCGGAAACAAAAATCGCGACCGGGGCAATTTCGTCATTTTTCGCGACTGTGTCGGAATGGGCTAAAATTTGACAGGTTGATCGGAAGCAAAAACAGCGCCGGGGTAATTTCGTAATTTTTCGGGACTGCGTCGGAATTGGCTAAAATTTGGCCGGTTGAGCTGAAATAAATGTCGCGCTGGGTGAAATTTCGTCATTTTTCGCGACTGTGTCGAAATGGGCTAAAATTTGACTGATTGATCGGAAACATAAACCGCGCCAAGGGCAATTTTGTCATTTTTTGCGACTGTGTCGGAATGGGCTAAAATTTTACAGGTTGATCGAAAACAAAAATCACGCCGGGTGCAATTTCGTCATTTTTTGCAATGGTGTCGGAATGGGCTAAAATTTGACTGGCTGATGGAAAAATAAAATCGCGCCGCGGGCAATTTCGTTATTTTTCGTGACGTTGTCGGAATGGGCAAAAATTTGACAAGTTGATTGGAAAAAAAAATCGCTTCGGGGGCAATTTCGTCATTTTTCGCGACTGTGTCGGAATGGGCTAAAATTTGACAGGTTGATCGTAAACAAAAACCGCGCCGGGTGCAATTTCGTCATTTTTCGCGACGATGTCCGAATGGGCTGAATTTGACAGGTTGATCGGAAACAAAATCCGCGCCTGGGACAATTTCATCATTTTTCGTGACTGTGTCGAAATGTGCTTAAATTTGGTAGGTTGATCGGAAATAAAAATCGCGCCGGGGGCAATTTCGCCATTTTTCTCGACTGCGTCGGAATGGGCTAAAATTTGACAGGTTGTGCGGAAACAAAAATCGCCCCGGGGGCAATTTCATCAATTTTCACGACGGTGTCGTAATGGGCTAAAATTTGACCGGTTGATCGGAAACAAAAATCGCGACCGAGGCAATTTCGTCATTTTTCGCGACAGTGTCGGAATGGGCTAAAATTTGACTGGTTGATCGGAAACAAAAATCGCGTCAGGGGCATTTCGTCATTTTTCGCAACTGTGTCGGAATGGGCTAAAATTTGACAGGTTGATCGGAAACAAAAACAACGTCGGGGGCAATTTCGTCATTTTTCGCGACTCTGTCGAAATGGGCTAAAATTTGACAGGTTGATCGGAAGCAAAAACAGCGCCGGGGGAATTTCTTAATTTTTCGCGACTGCGTCGAAATGGGCTGAAATTTGGCTGGTTGAGATGAAATAAATATCGCGCCGGGTGAAATTTCGTCATTTTTCGCGACTATGTCGAAATAGGCTAAAATTTGACTGGTTGATCGGAAACATAAATCGCGCCAAGGGTAATTTCGTCATTTTTTGTGACTGTGTCGGAATGGGCTGAAATTTGACAGGTTGATCGGAAACAAAAATCGCGCCGGGGGCAATTTCGTCATTTTTCGCGACTGTGTCGAAATGGGCTAAAATTTGACTGGTTGATCGGAAACGTAAACCGCGCCAAGGGTAATTTCGTAATTTTTTGCGACTGTGTCGGAATGGGCTAAAATTTGACAGATTGATCGGAAACAAAAACCACGCCGGGGAAAATTTCGTCATTTTTCGCGACGATGTCCGAATGGGCTGAATTTGACAGGTTGATCAGAAACAAAATCCGTGCCAGGGACAATTTCGTCATTTTTCGCGACTGTGTCGGAATGTGCTTAAATTTGGCAGGTTGATCGGAAATAAAAATCGCGCGGGGGGCAATTTCGCCATTTTTCTCGACTGTGTCGGAATGGGCTAAATTTGACAGGTTGATCGGTAACAAAAATCGCGCCGGGGCAATTTCGTCATTTTTTGCAATGGTGTCGGAATGGGCTCAAATTTGACAGGTTGATCGGGAACAAAAATCGCGCCGGGGGCTATTTCGTCATTTTTCGCGACTGCGTCGGAATGGGCTAAAATTTGACAGGTTGTGCGGAAACAAACATCGCGCCAGGGGCAATTTCGTCAATTTTCGCGACGGTGTCGCAAAGGGCTAAAATTTGACCGGTTGATCGGAAACAAAAATCGCGACCGGGGCAATTTCATCATTTTTCGCGACTGTGTCGGAATGGGCTAAAATTTGACAGGTTGATCGGAAGCAAAAATAGCGCCGGGGTAATTTCGTAATTTTTCGCGACAGCGTCGAAATGGGCTAAAATTTGACTGGTTGATCGGAAACATAAACCGCGCCAAGGGCAATTTCGTCGTTTTTTGCGACTGTGTCGGAATGGGCTAAAATTTGACAGGTTGATCGAAAACAAAAATCGCGCCGGGTGCAATTTCGTCATTTTTTGCAAAGGTGTCGGAATGGGCTAAAATTTGACTGGTTGATGGAAAAATAAAATCGCGCCGTGGGCAATTTCGTTATTTTTCGTGACGTTGTCGGAATGGGCAAAAATTTGAGAAGTTGATTGAAAAAAAAAATCGCGTCGGGGGCAATTTCGTCATTTTTCGCGACTGTGTCGGAATGGGCTAAAATTTGACAGGTTGATCGTAAACAAAAACCTCGCCGGGGGCAATTTCATCATTTTTCGCGACGATGTCAGAGTGGGCTGAATTTGACAGGTTGATCGGAAACAAAATCCGCGTCTGGGACAATTTCATCATTTTTTGTGACTGTGTCGGAATGTGCTTAAATTTGGCAGGTTGATCGGAAATAAAAATCGCGCCAGGGGCAATTTCGCCATTTTTCTCGACTGCGTCGGAATGGGCTAAAATTTGACAGGTTGTGCGGAAACAAAAATCGCGCCGGGGGCAATTTCGTCAATTTTCACGACGGTGTCGCAATGGGCTAAAATTTGACCGGTTGATCGGAAACAAAAATCGCGACCGAGGCAATTTCGTCATTTTTCGCGACAGTGTCGGAATGGGCTAAAATTTGACGGGTTGATCGGAAACAAAAATCGCGTCAGGGGCATTTCGTCATTTTTCGCAACTGTGTCGGAATGGGCTAAAATTTGACAGGTTGATCGGAAACAAAAACAACGCCGGGGGCAATTTCGTCATTTTTCGTGACTCTGTCGAAATGGGCTAAAACTTGACAGGTTGATCGGAAGCAAAAACAGCTCCGGGGTAATTTCTTTATTTTTCGCGACTGCGTCGAAATGCCCTGAAATTTGGCCGGTTGAGATGAAATAAATATCGCGCCAGGTGAAATTTCGTCATTTTTCGCGACTGTGTCGAAATAGAATTTGACTGGTTGATCGGAAACATAAATCGCGCCAAGGGTAATTTCGTCATTTTTTGCGACTGTGTAGGAATGGGCAGAAATTTGACAGGTTGATCGGAAACAAAAATCGCGCCGGGTGCAATTTCGTCATTTTTTGCAATGGTGTCGGAATGGGGTCAAATTTTAACAGGTTGATCGGAAACAAAAATCGCGCCGGGGGCAATTTCGTCATTTTTCGCGACTGTGTCGAAATGGGCTAAAATTTGACAGGTTGATCGGAAACAAAAACCGCGCCTGGGGGAATTTCGTCATTTTTCCCGACTGTGTCCGAATGGGCTGAAATTTGACAGGTTGATCGGAAACAAAATCCGCACCGGGGGAAATTTCGTCTTTTTTCGCGACTGTGTTTGAATGGGCTGAAATTTGACAGGTTGATCGGAAACAAAATCCGCCCCGGGGGACAATTTTGTCATTTTTCGCGACTGTGTCGGAATGGGCTAAATTTGACAGGTTGATCGGAAGCAAAAACAGCGTCGGGGTAATTTAGTAATTTTTCGCGACTGCGTCGGAATGGGCTGAAATTTGGCCGGTTGAGCTGAAATAAATATCGCGCCGGGTGAAATTTCGTCATTTTTCGCGACTGTGTCGAAACGGGCTAAAATTTGGCTGGTTGATCGGAAACATAAACCGCGCCAAGGGCAATTTCGTCATTTTTTGCGACTGTGTCGGAATGGGCTAAAATTTGACAGGTTGATCGAAAACAAAAATCGCGCCGGGTGCAATTTCGTCATTTTTTGCAATGGTGTCGGAATGGGCTCAAATTTTAACAGGTTGATCGGAAACAAAAATCGTGCCGGTGGCAATTTCGTCATTTTTCGCGACTGTGTCGAAATGGGCTAAAATTTGACAGGTTGATCGGAAACATAAACCGCGCCAAGGGCAATTTCGTCATTTTTTGCGACTATGTCGGAATGGGCTAAAATTTGACAGGTTGATCGAAAACAAAAATCGCGCCGGTGCAATTTCGTCATTTTTTGCAATGGTGTCGGAATGGGCTCAAATTTTAACAGGTTGATCGGTAACAAAAACCGCGCCGGGGGGAATTTCGTCATTTTTCGCGGCTGTGTCCGAATGGGCTGAAATTTTATAGGTTGTTCGGAAATAAAATCCGCACCGGGGACAATTTCGTCATTTTTCGCGACTGTGTCGGAATGGGCTAAAATTTGACTGGTTGATCGGAAACAAAAACCGCGCCGGGGGCAATTTGATCATTTTTCGCGACTGTGTCGGAATTGGCTAAAATTTGACAGGTTGATCGGAAGTAAAAACAGCGGCGGGGCAATTTCGTAATTTTTCGCGACTGCGTCGGAATGGGCTGAAATTTGGCCGGTTGATCTAAAATAAATATCGCGCCGGGAAAAATTTCGTCATTTTTTGCGACTGTGTCGAAATGGGCTATGACTGGTTGATCGGAAACATAAACCGCGCCAAGGGTAATTTCGCCATTTATTGCGACTGTGTCGGAATGGGCTGAAATTTGACAGGTTGATCGGAAACAAAAATCGCGCCGGGTGCAATTTCGTCATTTTTTGCAATGGTGTCGGAATGGGCTCAAATTTCAACAGGTTGATTGGAAACAAAAGTCAAGCCGGGGGCAATTTCGTCATTTTTTGCGACTGTGTCGAAATGGGCTAAAATTTGACAGGTTGATCGGAAACAAAAACCGTGCCGGGGGGAATTTCGTCAATTTTTCGCGACTGTTTCCGAATGGGCTGAAATTTGACAGGTTGATCAGAAACAAAATCCGCGCCGGGGACAATTTCGTCATTTTTCGCGACAGTGTCGGAATGGGCTGAAATTTGACAGGTTGATCGGAAACAAAAACCGCGTCGTGGGCAATTTCATCATTTTTCGCGACTGTGTCGGAATGGGCTAAAATTTGACAGGTTGATTGGAAGCAAAAACAGTGTCGGGGCAATTTCGTAATTTTTCGCGACTGCGACGGAATGGGCTGAAATTTGGCCGGTTGATCTAAAATAAATATCGCGTTGGGAAAATTTCGTCATTTTTTGCGACTGTGTCGGAATGGGCTGAAATTTGACAGGTTGATCGGAGACCAAAATCGCGCCGAGTGCATTTTCGTCATTTTTTGCAATGGTGTCCGAATGGGCTCAAATTTTAACATGTTGATTGGAAACAAAAGTCGAGCTGGGGGCAATTTCTTCATTTTTCGCGACTGTGTCGAAATGGGCTAAAATTTGACAGGTTGATCGGAAACAAAAACCGCTCCCGGGGGAATTTTGTCATTTTTCGCAATTGTGTCCGAATGGGCTGAAATTTGACAGGTTGATCGGAAACAAAATCCGCGCCAGGGACAATTTCGTCATTTTTCGCGACTGTGTCAGAATGGGCTAAAATTTGACAGGTTGATCGGAAACAAAAATCGCGCCGGGGGCAATTTTGTCATTTTTTGCAATGGTGTCGGAATGGGCTCAAATTTGGCAGGTTGATCGGAAACAAAAACCGCGCCGTGGGCTATTTCATCATTTTTCGCGACTGTGTCGGAATTGGCTAAAATTTGACAGGTTGATCGGAAGCAAAAAGAGCGCCGGGCCAATTTCGTAATTTTTCGCGACTGCGTCGGAATGGGATGAAATTGGGCCGGTTGATCTAAAATAAATATCGCGCCAGGAGAAATTTCGTCATTTTTTGCGACTGTGTCGAAATGGGCTAAAATTTTACTGGTTGATCGGAAACATAAACGGCGCCAAGGGTAATTTCGTCATTTTTTGCGACTGTGTCGAAATGGGCTAAAATTTGACAGGTTGATCGGGAACAAAAACCGCGCCGGGGGCAATTTCGTCATTTTTCTCGACTGTGTCGGAATTTGCTGAAATTTGACAGGTTGATCGGGAACTAAAACCGCGCCGGGGGGAATTTCGTCATTTTTCGAGACTGCGTCGGAATTGGCTCAAAACTGACAGGTTGATCGGGAACAAAAACCGCGCCGGGCGTAATTTCGTCATTTTTCGCGACTGTGTCGAAATGGGCTAAAATTTGACAGGTTGATCGGAAACAAAAACCGCGCCGGGGGGAATTTCGTCATTTTTCGAGACTGTTTCCGAATGGGCTGAAATTTGATAGGTTGACCGGAAACAAAATCCGCGTCGGGGACAATTTCGTCATTTTTCGCGACTGTGTCGGAATGGGCTGAAATTTGACAGGTTGATCGGAAACAAAAATCGCGCCGGGGGCAATTTCGTCATTTTTCGCGACTGTGTCGGAATGGGCTGAAATTTGACAGGTTGATCGGAAACAAAAATCGCGCCGAGGGCAATTTCGTCATTTTTCCCGACTGTGTCGGAATTGGCTAAAATTTGACAGGTTGATCGGAAACAAAAACTGCGTCGGGGGAAATTTTGTCATTTTTTGCAATGGTGTCGGAATGGGCTCAAATTTGGCAGGTTGATCGAAAACAAATATCGTGCCGGGGGCAATTTCGTCATTTTTCGCGACTGTGTTGGAATTGGCTAAAATTTGACAGGTTGATCGGAAGCAAAAATAGCGCCGGGCCAATTTCGTAATTTTTCGCGACTGCGTCGGAATGGGCTGAAATTTGGCCGGTTGATCAAAAATAAATATCGCACCGGGAGAAATTTCGTCATTTTTTGCGACTGTGTCGAAATGGGCTAAAATTTTACTGGTTGATCGGAAACATAAACGGCGCCAAGGGTAATTTCGTCATTTTTTGCGACTGTGTCGAAATGGGCTAAAATTTGACAGGTTGATCGGAAACAAAAACCGCGCCTGGGGGAATTTCGTCATTTTTCCCGACTGTGTCCGAATGGGCTGAAATTCGACAGGTTGATCGGAAACAAAAACCGCGCCTGGGGGAATTTCGTCATTTTTCCCGACTGTGTCCGAATGGGCTGAAATTCGACAGGTTGATCGGAAACAAAAACCGCGCCTGGGGGAATTTCGTCATTTTTCCCGACTGTGTCCGAATGGGCTGAAATTCGACAGGTTGATCGGAAACAAAAACCGCGCCTGGGGGAATTTCGTCATTTTTCCCGACTGTGTCCGAATGGGCTGAAATTTGACAGGTTGATCGGAAACAAAATCCACGCCGGGGACAATTTCGTCATTTTTCCCTACTGTGTCTGAATGGGCTGAAATTTGACAGGTTGATCGGAAACAAAATCCGCGTCGGGGGTTAATTTTGTCATTTTTCGCGACTGTGTCGGAATGGGCTAAAATTTGACAGGTTGATCGGAAGCAAAAACAGCGCCGGGGTAATTTAGTAATTTTTCGCGACTGCGTCGGAATGGGCTGAAATTTGACAGGTTGATCGGAAACAAAAACCGCGCCGGGGTCAATTACGTCATTTTTCGCGACTGTGTCGGAATGGTCTAAAATTTGTCAGGTTGATCGGAAACAAAAACCGCGCCGGGGTCAATTACGTCATTTTTCGCGACTGTGTCGGAATGGTCTAAAATTTGTCAGGTTGATCGGAAACAAAAACCGCGCCGGGGTCAATTACGTCATTTTTCGCGACTGTGTCGAAACGGGCTAAAATTTGACAGGTTGATCGAAAACAAAAATCGCGCCGGGTGCAATTTCGTCATTTTTTGCAATGGTGTCG
Organism: Olea europaea var. sylvestris; assembly: GCF_002742605.1. Classification (NCBI taxonomy): domain Eukaryota; kingdom Viridiplantae; phylum Streptophyta; class Magnoliopsida; order Lamiales; family Oleaceae; genus Olea; species Olea europaea. Next base: position 6,542 of record NW_019262737.1, on the reverse strand, counting down.
GAATGGGCTCAAATTTTAACAAGTTGATTGGAAACAAAAATCGTGCCGGGGGCAATTTCGTCATTTTTCGCGACTGTGTCGAAATGGGCTAAAATTTGACAGGTTGATCGGAAACAAAAATCGCGCCGGGGGGAATTTCGACATTTTTCGCGACTGTGTCCGAATGAGCTGAAATTTTTCAAGTTGATCGGAAATAAAGTCCGCGCCGGGGACAATTTCGTCATTTTTTGCGACTGTGTCGGAATGGGCTAAAATTTGACAGGTTGATCAGAAGCAAAAACTGTGCCGGGGTAATTTTGTAATTTTTCGCGACTGCGTCGGAATGGGCTGAAATTTGGCAGGTTGAGCTGAAATAAATATCGCGTCGGGTGAAATGTCGTCATTTTTCGCGACTGTGTCGAAATAAGCTAAAATTTGACTGGTTGATCGGAAACATAAACCGCCAAGGGCAATTTCGTCATTTTTTGCGACTGTGTCGGAATGAACTAAAATTTGACAGGTTCATCGAAAACAAAAATCGCGCCGGGTGCAATTTCGTCATTTTTTGTAATGGTGTCGGAATGGGCTCAAATTTTAACAGGTTGATCGGAAACAAAAATCGCGTCGGGGGCAATTTCTTCATTTTTCGTGACTGTGTCGAAATGGGCTAAAATTTGACAGGTTGATCGGAAACAAAAATCGCGCCGCGGGAAATTTCGACATTTTTCGCGATTGTGTCCGAATGGGCTGAAATTTTTCAGGTTGATCGGAAACAAAGTCCGCGCCGGGGGCAATTTCTTCATTTTTCGCGACTGTGTCGGAATGGGCTAAAATTTGACAGGTTGATCAGAAGTAAAAACAGTGCCGGGGTAATTTTGTAATTTTTCGCGACTGCGTCGGAATGGGCTGAAATTTGGCCGGTTGAGCTGAAATAAATATCGCGTCGGGTGAAATTTCGTCATTTTTCGCGACTGTGTCGAAATAGGCTAAAATTTGACTGGTTGATCGGAAACATAAACCGTGCCAAGGGCAATTTCGTCATTTTTTGCGATTGTGTCGGAAAGAACTAAAATTTGACAGGTTGATCGAAAACAAAAATCGCGCCGGGTGCAATTTCGTCATTTTTTGTAATGGTGTCGGAATGGGCTCAAATTTTAACAGGTTGATCGGAAACAAAAATCGCGTCGGGGGCAATTTCTTCATTTTTCGTGACTATGTCGAAATGGGCTAAAATTTGACAGGTTGATCGGAAACATAAATCGCGCCAAGGGAAATTTCGTCATTTTTTGGGACTGTGTCGGAATGGGCTAAAATTTGACAGGTTGATCGAAAACAAAAATC
>NW_019262737.1:0-5064 GCF_002742605.1 Olea europaea var. sylvestris | reverse complement strand
TTGACAGGTTGATCGGAAACAAAAACCGCGCCTGGGGGAATTTCGTCATTTTTCCCGACTGTGTCCGAATGGGCTGAAATTTGACAGGTTGATCGGAAACAAAATCCGCGCCGGGGACAATTTCGTCATTTTTCGCTACTGTGTCTGAATGGGCTGAAATTTGACAGGTTGATCGGAAACAAAATTCGCGCCGGGGGATAATTTTGTCATTTTTCGTGACTGTGTTGGAATGGGCTAAAATTTGACAGGTTGATCGGAAGCAAAAACAGCGTCGGGGTAATTTAGTAATTTTTCGCGACTGCGTCGGAATGGGCTGAAATTTGGCCGGTTGAGCTGAAATAAATATCTCGCCGGGTGAAATTTCGTCATTTTTCGCGACTGTGTCGAAACGGGCTAAAATTTGACTGCTTGATCGGAAACATAAACCGCGCCAAGGGCAATTTCGTCATTTTTTGCGACTGTGTCGGAATGGGCTAAAATATGACAGGTTGATCGGAAACAAAATTCGCGCCGGGGGATAATTTTGTCATTTTTCGCGACTGTGTCGGAATGGGCTAAAATATGACAGGTTGATCGGAAACAAAAATCGTGTCGGGGGCATTTTCTTCATTTTTCGCGACTGTGCCGAAATGGGCTAAAATTTGACAGGTTGATCGAAAACAAAAATCGCGCCGGGTGCAATTTCGTCATTTTTTGTAATGGTGTCGGAATGGGCTCAAATTTTAACAGGTTGATCGGAAACAAAAATCGTGTCGGGGGCAATTTCGTCATTTTTCGCGACTGTGTCGAAATGGGCTAAAATTTGACAGGTTGATCGGAAACAAAAATCGCGCTGGGGGGAATTTCGACATTTTTCGCGACTGTGTCCGAATGGGCTGAAATTTTTCAGGTTGATCGGAAACAAAGTCCGCGCCGGGGACAATTTCGTCATTTTCGCGACGGTGCCGAAATGGGCTGAAATTTTTCAGGTTGATCGGAAACAAAGTCCGCGCCGGGGACAATTTCGTCATTTTTACCGACTGTGTCGGAATGGGCTAAAATTTGACAGGTTGATCCGAAGGAAAAACAGCGCCGGGGTAATTTTGTAATTTTTCGCGACTGCGTCGGAATGGGCTGAAATTTGGCCGGTTGAGCTGAAATAAATATCGCGTCGGGTGAAATTTCGTCATTTTTCGCGACTGTGTCTAAATAGGCTAAAATTTGACTGGTTGATCGGAAACATAAATCGCACCAAGGGCAATTTCATCATTTTTTGCGACTGTGTCGGAATGAACTAAAATTTGACAGGTTGATCGAAAACAAAAATCGCGCCGGGTGCAATTTCGTCATTTTTTGTAATGGTGTCGGAATGGGCTCAAATTTTAACAGGTTGATCGGAAACAAAAATCGCGTCGGGGGCAATTTCTTCATTTTTCGTGACTGTGTCGAAATGGGCTAAAATTTGACAGGTTGAATGGAAACATAAACCACGCCAAGGGAAATTTCGTCATTTTTTGCGACTGTGTTGGAATGGGCTAAAATTTGACAGGTTGATCGAAAACAAAAATCGCGCCGGTGCAATTTCGTCATTTTTTGCAATGGTGTCGGTATGGGCTCAAATTTTAACAGGTTGATCGGAAACAAAAACCGCGCCGGGGGGAATTTCGTCATTTTTCGCGACTGTGTCCAAATAGGCTGAAATTTGATAGGTTGATCGGAACTAAAATCCGCGCCGGGGACAATTTCGACATTATTCGCGACTGTGTCGGAATGGGATAAAATTTGACAGGTTGATCGGAAACAAAAACCGCGCCGGGGGCAAATTGATCATTTTTCGCTACTGTGTCGAAATTGGTTAAAATTTGACAGGTTGATCGGAAGTAAAAACAGCGCCGGGGCAATTTCATAATTTTTCTCGACTGCATCGAAATGGGCTGAAATTTGGGCGGTTGATCTAAAATAAATATCGCGCCGGGAAAAATTTGACTGGTTGATCGGAAACATAAACCGCGCTAAGGGCAATTTCGCCATTTTTTGCGACTGTGTCGGAATGGGCTGAAATTTGACAGGTTGATCGAAAACAAAAATCGCGCCGGGTGCAATTTCGTCATTTTTTGCAACGGTGTCGTAATGGGCTCAAATTTCAACAGGTTGATCGGAAACAAAAGTCGAGCCGGGGGCAATTTCGTCATTTTTTGCGACTGTGTCGAAATGGGCTAAAATTTGACAGGTTGATCGGAAACAAAAGCCGCGCCGGGGGGAATTTCGTCATTTTTCGCGACTGTATCCGAATGGGCTGAAATTTGACAGGTTGATCGGAAACAAAATCCGCGCCGGGGACAATTTCGTCATTTTTCGCGACTGTGTCGGAATGGGCTGAAATTTGACAGGTTGATCGGAAACAAAAACCGTTCCGGGGGGATTTTCGTCAATTTTTCGCGACTGTGTCCGAATGGGCTGAAATTTGACAGGTTGATCGGAAACAAAAACCGCGCCGGGGGGAATTTCTTCGTTTTTCGCGACTGTGTCCGAATGGGCTGAAATTTGACAGGTTGATCGGAAACAAAATCCGCGTCGGGGACGATTTCGTCGTTTTTCGCGACTGTGTCGGAATGGACTGAAGTTTGACAGGTTGATCGGAAACAAAAACCGCGCCGGGGGCAATTTTGTCATTTTTCGCAATGGAGTCGGAATGGGCTCAAATTTGGCAGGTTGATCGAAAACAAAAACCGCGCCGGGAGCAATTTCGTCATTTTTCGCTACTGTGTCGGAATTGGCTAAAATTTGACAGGTTGATCGGAAGCAAAAACAGCGCCGGGGTAATTTAGTAATTTTTCGCGACTGCGTCGGAATGGGCTGAAATTTGGCCGGTTGAGCTGAAATAAATATCGCGCCGGGTGAAATTTCGTCATTTTTCGCGACTGTGTCTAAATAGGCTAAAATTTGACTGGTTGATCGGAAACATAAATCGCACCAAGGGCAATTTCATCATTTTTTGCGACTGTGTCGGAATGAACTAAAATTTGACAGGTTGATCGAAAACAAAAATCGCGCCGGGGGGAATTTCGACATTTTTCGCGACTGTGTCCGAATGGGCTGAAATTTGACAGGTCGATCGGAAACAAAAACCGCGCCGGGGGAAATTTCATCATTTTTCGCGACTGTGTCCGAATGGGCTGAAATTTGACAGGTTGATCGGAAACAAAATCCGCGCCGGAGACAATTTCGTCATTTTTCGCGACTGTGTCGGAATGGGCTGAAATTTGACAGGTTGATCGGAAACAAAAATCGCGCCGGGGGCAATTTCGTCATTTTTCGCGACTGTGTCGGAATTGGCTAAAATTTGACAGGTTGATCGGAAACAAAAATCGCTCCGGGGGAAATTTTGTCATTTTTTGCAATGGTGTCGGAATGGGCTCAAATTTGGCAGGTTGATCGAAAACAAACACCGCGCCGGGAGCAATTTCGTCATTTTTCGCTACTGTGTCGGAATTGGCTAAAATTTGACAGGTTGATCGGAAGCAAAAACAGCGCCGGGGCAATTTCGTAATTTTTCGCGACTGCGTCGGAATGGGCTGAAATTTGGCCAGTTGATCAAAAATAAATATCGCGCCGGGAGAAATTTCGTCATTTTTTGCGACTGTGTCGAAATGGTCTAAAATTTTACTGGTTGATCGGAAACATAAACGGCGCCAAGGGTAATTTCCTAATTTTTTTCGACTGTGTCGGAATGGGCTGAAATTTGACAGGTTGATCGGAAACTCGGAATGGGCTAAAATTTGACAGGTTGATCGGAAACAAAAATCGCGCCGGGTGCAATTTCGTCATTTTTTGCAATGGTGTCGGAATGGGCTCAAATTTTAACAGGTTGATCGGAAAAAAAATCGCGCCGGGGGCAATTTCGTCATTTTTCGCGACTGTGTCGAAATGGGCTAAAATTTGACAGGTTGATCGGAAACAAAAACCGCGCCTGGGGGAATTTCGTCATTTTTCCCGACTGTGTCCGAATGGGCTGAAATTTTACAGGTTGATCGGAAACAAAATTCGCGCCGGGGACAATTTCGTCATTTTTCGCTACTGTGTCTGAATGGGCTGAAATTTGACAGCTTGATCGGAAACAAAATCCGCGCCGGGGGATAATTTTGTCATTTTTCGCGACTGTGTCGGAATGGGCTAAAATTTGACAGGTTGATCGGAAGCAAAAACAGCGCCGGGGTAATTTAGTAATTTTTCGCGACTGCGTCGGAATGGGCTGAAATTTGGCCGGTTGAGCTGAAATAAATATCGCGCCGGGTGAAATTTCGTCATTTTTCGCGACTGTGTCGAAACGGGCTAAAATTTGACTGGTTGATCGAAAACATAAACCGCGCCAAGGGCAATTTCATCATTTTCTGCGACTGTGTCGGAATGGGCTAAAATTTGACAGGTTGATCGAAAACAAAAATCGCGCCGGGGGGAATTTCGACATTTTTCGCGACTGTGTCCGAATGGGCTGAAATTTTTCAGGTTGATCGGAAACAAAGTCCGCGCCGGGGATAATTTCGTCATTTTTCGCGACTGTGTCGGAATGGGCTAAAATTTGACAGGTTGATCGGAAGCAAAAACAGCGCCGGGGGAATTTCGAAATTTTTAGCGACTGCATCGAAATGGACTGAAATTTGGCCGGTTGAGCTTAAATAAATATCGCGTCGGGTGAAATTTCGTCATTTTTCGTAAATGTGTCTAAATAGGCTAAAATTTGACTGGTTGATCGGAAACATAAACCGCGCCAAGGGCAATTTCGTCATTTTTTGCGACTGTGTCGGAATGAACTAAAATTTGACGGGTTGATCGAAAACCAAAATCCCGCCGGGTGCAATTTCTACATTTTTTGTAATGATGTCGGAATGGGCTCAAATTTTAACAGGTTGATCGGAAACAAAAATCGCGTCGGGGGCAATTTCTTCATTTTTCGCGACTGTGTCCGAATGGGCTGAAATTTGACAGGTTGATCGGAAACAAAATCTGCGCCGGGGACAATTTCGTCATTTTTCGCGACTGTGTCGGAATGGGCTGAAATTTGACAGGTTGATCGGAAACAAAAAT
>NW_019262736.1:0-22542 GCF_002742605.1 Olea europaea var. sylvestris | reverse complement strand
CTCATTCTTTTGAAAAATGGCCGAAATCCCTCTTACGTCACGATGAAATTGTGAGTTAAATCCAAAACGATCGCTACACTTCCGAAAAGGACTTACGGGCCCGAAACGGACACCGTGTGCAAAAGTTACGCTCAATTCTTCGTACGCCGACAATCCAAGCGTTCCAAATCTGCAAGTGCTCACACTTTCGAAAAATGGCCGAAATCCCTCCTACGTCACGGCGAAGTGGTGAGTTCAATCCAAAACGGTCGCTACATTTCCAAAAAGTACTTACGGGCCCAAAACGGACACCGTGTGCAAAAGTTACGCTCAATTCTTCGTACGCCGACAATCCAAATGGTCCAAATATGCAAGTGCTCATTCTTTCGAAAAATGGCCAAAATCCCTCATACGTCACGACGAAGTGATGAGTTCAATCTGAAACGGTCGCTACATTTCCAAAAAGTACTTATGGTCCCAAAACTGACACCGGGTGTAAAAGTTGAGCTCAATTCTTCGTACGTCGACAATCCAGACGTTCCAAATATGCAAGTGCTCATTCCTTCGAAAAATGGCTGAAATCCCTCGTACATCACAACGAAGTTGTCAGTTCAATCCAAAACGGTCGCAACATTTCCAAAAAGTACTTATGGTCCAAAACGGACACCGTGTGCAAAAGTTACGCTCAATTCTTCGTACGCCGACAATCCAAGCGTTCCAAATATGCAAGTGCTCACACTTTCGAAAAATGACCGAAATCCCTCATACGTCACGAAGAAGTTGTGAGTTAAATCCAAAACGGTCACTACATTTCCAAGACGGACTTACGGGCCCAAAACGGATACCGGGTGCAAAAGTTACGGTCAATTCTTCGTACTCCAACAATCCAAGCGTTCCAAATATGCAAGTACTCATTCTTTTGAAAAATGGCCGAAATCCCTCATACTTCACGACGAAGTGGTGAGTTCAATCCGAAACGGTCGCTACATTTCCAAAAAGTACTTATGGTCCCAAAACGGACACCGTGTGCAAAAGTTGCGCTCAATTCTTCGTACGTCGACAATCCAGGCGTTCCAAGTATGCAATTGCTCATTCCTTCAAAAAATGGCCGAACTCGATCGTACGTCACGACAAAGTTGTGAGTTCAATCAAAAACGGTCGCTACATTTTCAAAAAGGACTTACGGGCCCAAAACGAACATCGGGTGCAAAAGTTACGCTCAATTCTTTGTACGTCGACAATCCAAGCGTTCCAAATGTGCAAGTGCTCACACTTCTGAAAAATGATCGAAATCCCTCATACGTCACGACGAAGTGGTGAGTTCAATCAAAAACGGTCGCTACATTTCCAAAAAGTACTTACGGGCCCAAAATGGACACCGTGTGCAAAAGTTACGCTCAATTCTTCGTACGCCGACAATCCAAACGTTCCAAATACGCAAGTGTTCATTCTTTCAAAAATGGTCGAAATCCCTCATACGTCGCGATGAAGTTGTGAGTTAAATCCAAAACGGTTGCTACATTTCCAAAAAGGACTTACGGGCCCAAAACGGACACCGGTTTAAAAGTTACGCTCAATTCTTCGTACGGCAAATATCCAAGCGTTCCAAATATGCAAGTGCTCACACTTTCGAAAAATGGTCGAAATCCCTCATACGTCGCGATGAAGTTGTGAGTTAAATCCAAAACGGTTGCTACATTTCCAAAAAGGACTTACGGGCCCAAACGGACACCGGTTTAAAAGTTACGCTCAATTCTTCGTACGGCAAATATCCAAGCGTTCCAAATATGCAAGTGCTCACACTTTCGAAAAATGGTCGAAATCCCTCATACGTCGCGATGAAGTTGTGAGTTAAATCCAAAACGGTTGCTACATTTCCAAAAAGGACTTACGGGCCCAAACGGACACCGGTTTAAAAGTTACGCTCAATTCTTCGTACGGCAAATATCCAAGCGTTCCAAATATGCAAGTGCTCACACTTTCGAAAAATGGTCGAAATCCCTCATACGTCACGACGAAGTGGTGAGTTCAATCCGAAACGGTCGCTACATTTCCAAAAAGTACTTATGGTCCCAAAATGGACATCGGGTGCAAAAGTTGCGCTCAATTCTTCGTACGTCGACAATCCAAACGTTCCAAATATGTAAGTGCTCATTCTTTCAAAAATGGCCGAAATCCCTCATACGTCACGAAGAAGTTGTGAGTTAAATCCAAAACGGTCACTACATTTCCAAAAAGGACTTACGGACCCAAAACGGACACCGGGTGTAAAAGTTACGCTCAATTCTTCGTACGCCAACAATCCGAGCGTTCCAAATATGCAAGTGCCCATTCTTTCGAAAAATGGCCGAAATCCCTCATACGTCACGACGAAGTGGTGAGTTCAATCCGAAACGGTCGCTACATTTCCAAAACGTACTTATGGTCCCAAAACGGACACCGGGTGCAAAAGTTACGCTCAATTCTTCGTATGCCGACAATCCAAGCGTTCCAAATATGCAAGTGCTCACACTTTCGAAAAATGACCGAAATCCCTCATGCGTCACGACGAAGTTGTCAGTTCAATCCAAAATGGTCGCAACATTTCCAAAAAGTACTTATGGTCCAAAACAGACACCGTGTGCAAAAGTTACGCTCAATTCTTCGTATGCCGACAATCAAAGCGGTCCAAATATGCAAGTGCTCACACTTTCGAAAAATGACCGAAATCCCTCATGCGTCACGACGAAGTTGTGAGTTAAATCCAAAACGGTCAATACATTCCAAGACGGACTTACGGGCCCAAAACGGACACCGGGTGCAAAAGTTACGCTCAATTCTTCGTACGCCAACAATCCACGCGTTCCAAATATGCAAGTGCTCATTCTTTAGAAAAATGGCCGAAATCCCTCATACGTCACGATGAAGTGGTGAGTTCAATCCGAAACGGTCGCTACATTTCCAAAAAGTACTTATGGTCCCAAAATGGAAACCGTGTACAAAAGTTACGCTCAATTCTTCGTACGCCACCAATCCAAGCGTTCCAAATGTGCAAGTGCTCATTCTTTTGAAAAATGGCAGAAATCCCTCTTACGTCACGATGAAATTGTGAGTTAAATCCAAAACGGTCGCTACACTTCCAAAAAGGACTTACGGGCCCAAAATGGACACCGTGTGCAAAAGTTACGCTCAATTCTTCGTACGCCAAAAATCCAAACGTTTCAAATATGCAAGTGCTCATTCTTTCGAAAAATGGCCGAAATCCCTCTTACGTTACGACGAAGTTGTGACTTAAACCCAAAACGGTCGCTACATTTCCAAAAAGGACTTACGGGCCCAAAACGGACACCGGGTGCAGAAGTTACGCTCAATTCTGTGTACGTCGACAATCCAAGCATTCCAAATATGCAAGTGATCACACTTTCAAAAAATGGTCGAAATCCCTCATACGTCACGAAGAAGTTGTGACTTAAATCCAAAATGGTTGCTACATTTCCAAAAAGGACTTACGGACCCAAAACGGACACCGGGTGCAAAAGTTACGCTCAATTCTTCGTACGCAAACAATCCAAGCATTCCAAGTATTCAAGTGCCCGTTCTTTCGAAAAATGACCGAAATCCCTCATACGTCACGACGAAGTGGTGAGTTCAATCCGAAACGGTCGCTACATTTCCAAAATGTACTTATGGTCCCAAAACGGACACCGGGTGTAAAAGTTGCGCTCAATTCTTCGTACGTCGACAATCTAGACGTTCCAAATATGCCAGTGCTCATTCCTTCGAAAAATGTCCGAAATCCCTCATACGTCACGATGAAGTGGTGAGTTCAATCCAAAACAGTCGCTAAATTTCCAAAAAGTACTTATGGTCCTAAAACGGACACCGGGTGCAAAAGTTGCGCTCAATTCTTCGTACGTCGACAATCTTAGCGTTCCAAATATGCAAGTGCTCATTCTTTTGAAAAATGGCCAAAATCCCTCTTACGTCACGACGAAGTTGTGAGTTAAATCCAAAACGGTCGCTACATTTCCAAAAAGGACTTACGGGCCCAAAACGGACAACGGATGCAAAAGTTACGATCAATTCTTTGTACGTCGACAATCCAAGCGTTCCAAATATACAAGTGCTTACACTTTCGAAAAATGACCAAAATCCCTCATACGTCACGACGAAGTGGTGAGTTCAATCCGAAACGGTCGCTACATTTCCAGAAAGTACTTATGGTCCCAAAATGGAAACCGTGTGCAAAAGTTACGCTCAATTCTTCGTACGCCACCAATCCAAGCGTTCCAAATGTGCAAGTGCTCATTCTTTTGAAAAATGGCCGAAATCCCTCTTACGTCACGATGAAATTGGGAGTTAAATCCAAAACAGTCGCTACACTTCCAAAAAGGACTTATGGGCCCAAAATGGACACCGTGTGCAAAAGTTATGCTAAATTCTTCGTACGCCACAAATCCAAACGTTTCAAATATGCAAGTGCTCATTCTTTCGAAAAATGGCCGAAATCCCTCTTACGAAGTTGTGACCTAAATCCAAAACGGTCGCTACATTTCCAAAAAGGACTTATGGGCCCAAAATGGACATCGGGTGCAAAAGTTACGCTCAATTCTGTGTACGTCGACAATCCAAGCGTTCTAAATATGCAAGTGCTCACACTTTTGAAAAATGACCGAAATCCCTCCTACGTCACGACGAAGTGGTGAGTTCAATCCAAAACGGTCGCTACATTTCCAAAAAGTACTTACGGGCCCAAAACGGACACCGGGTGCAAAAGTTGCGCTCAATTCTTCGTACGTCGACAATCCAGGTGTTCCAAATATGCAAGTGCTCATTCTCTCGAAAAATGGTCAAAATCCCTCGTACGTCACGACGAAGTTGTGAGTTCAATCCGAAACGGTCGCTACATTTCCAAAAAGTTCTTATGGTCCCAAAACGGACACCGTGTGCAAAAGTTATGCACAATTCTTCGTACGCCACCAATCCAAGCGTTCCAAATGTGCAAGTGCTCATTCTTTCGAAAAATGGCCGAAATCCCTCTTACGTCACGATGAAATTGTGAGTTAAATCCAAAACGGTCGCTACACTTCCAAAAAGGACTTACGGGCCAAAAATGGACACCGTGTGCAAAAGTTACGATCAATCCTTCGTACGCCACAAATCCTAGCATTCCAAATATGCAAGTGCTCATTCTTTCAAAAAATGGCCGAAATCCCTCTTACGTCACGACGAAGTTGTGAGTTAAATCCAAAACGGTCGCCACATTTCCAAAAAGTACTTATGGTCCCAAAACGGACACCGGGTGCAAAAGTTGCGCTCAATTCTTCGTACGTCGACAATCCAGGCGTTCCAAATATGCAAGTGCTCATTCTTTCAAAAAATGGCCGAAATCCCTCTTACGTCACGACGAAGTTGTGAGTTCAATCCGAAACGGTCGCTACATTTCCAAAAAGTACTTATGGTCCCAAAACGGACACCGTGTGCATAAGTTACGCTCAATTCTTCGTACGCCACCAATCCAAGCGTTCCAAATGTGCAAGTGCTCATTCTTTCGAAAAATGGAAGAAATCCCTCTTACGTCACGATGAAGTTGGGAGTTCAATCCGAAACGGTCGCCACATTTCCAAAAAGTACTTATGGTCCCAAAACGGACACCGTGTGCAAAAGTTACGCTCAATTCTATGTACGCCGACAATCCAAACGTTCCAAATATGCAAGTGCTCACACGTTCGAAAAATGTCTGAAATCCCTCATACGTCACGGTGAAGTGGTGAGTTCAATCAAAAACGGTCGCTACATTTCCAAAAAGTACTTACGGGCCCAAAACGGACACCGTGTGCAAAAGTTACGCTCAATTCTTCGTACGCCACCAATCCAAGCGTTCCAAATATGCAAGTGCTCATTCTTTCGAAAAATGGCCGAAATCCTTCATACGTCATGACGAAGTTCTGAGTTCAATCCAAAACAGTCGCTACATTTCCAAAAAGGACTTATGGTCCCAAAACGGACACCGTGTGCAAAAGTTACGCTCAATTCTTCGTACGCCACCAATCCAAGCGTTCCAAATATGCAAGTGCTCATTCTTTCGAAAAATGGCCGAAATCCCTCTTACGTCATGATGAAATTGTGAGTTAAATCCAAAATGGTCGCTACATTTCCAAAAAGGACCTACGGGCCCAAAACGGACACCGGGTGTAAAAGTTACACTCAATTCTTCGTACGCCGACAATCCAAGCGTTCCAAATATGCAGGTGCTCACACTTTCAAAAAATGACCGAAATCCCTCATACGTCACGATGAAGTGGTGAGTTCAATCAAAAATGGTCGCTACATTTCCAAAATGTACTTATGGGTCCAAAACGGACACCGTGTGCAAAAGTTGCGCTCAATTCTTCGTACGTCGACAATCCTAGCGTTCCAAATATGGAAGTGCTCGCACATTCGAAAAATGACAGAAATCCCTCATACGTCACAACCAAGTGGTGAGTTCAATCAAAAACGGTCGCTACATTTCCAAAAAGTACTTACGGGCCCAAAACGGACACCGTGTGCAAAAGTTACGCTCAATTCTTCGTACGTCGACAATCCGAGCGTTCCAAATATGCAAGTGCTCACACTTTCGAAAAATGGCCGAAATCCTTCATACGTCACGATGCAGTGGTGAGTTCAATCCAAAATGGTCGATACATTTCCAAAAAGTACTTATGGTCCCAAAACGGACACCGGGTTCAAAAGTTTCGCTCAATTCTTCATACGTCGACAATCCAGGCGTTCCAAATATGCAAGTGCTCATTCTTTCGAAAAATGGCCAAAATCCCTCTTACGTCACAATGAAATTGTGAGTTAAATTCAAAACGGTAGCTACATTTCCAAAAAGGACTTACGGGCCCAAAATGGACACCGTGTGCAAAAGTTACGCTCAATTCTTCGTACGTCGACAATCCAAGCGTTCCAAATATGCAAGTGCTCACACTTTCAAAAAATGACTGAAATCCCTCATACGTCACGATGCAGTGGTGAGTTCAATCCAAAATGGTTGCTACATTTCCAAAAAGTTCTTATGGGCCCAAAATGGACATCGTGTGCAAAAGTTACGCTCAATTCTTCGTACGTCGACAATCCAAGCGTTCCAAATATGCAAGTGTTCATTCTTTCAAAAAATGGCCGAAATCCCTCGTACGACACGATGAAGTAGTGAGTTCAATCCAAAACAATCGCTACATTTCCAAAAAGTACTTACGGGTCCAAAATGGACACCGTGTGCAAAAGTTACGCTCAATTCTTCGTACGCCGACGATCCAAGCATTCAAAATATGCAAGTGCTCATTCTTTCGAAAAATGGCTGAAATCCCTCTTACGTCACGACGAAGTGGTGAGTTCAATCCAAAACGGTCGCTACATTTCCAAAAAGGACTTACGGGCCCAAAACGGACACTGGGTGCAAAAGTTACGCTCAATTCTTCGTACGCCGACAATCCAAGCGTTCGAAATGTGCAAGTGCTCAAACTTTTGAAAAATGGCCGAAATCCCCCATACGTCACGACGAAGTGGTGAGTTCAATCCAAAACGGTCGCTACATATCCAAAAAGTACTTACGGGCCCAAAACGGACATCGAGTGCAAAAGTTACGCTCAATTCTTCGTACGCTGACAATCCAAACGTTCCAAATATGCAAGTGCTCACACTTTCGAAAAATGGCTGAAATCCCTCACACGTCACGACGAAGTGGTGAGTTCAATCCAAAACGGTCGCTACGTATCCAAAAAGTACTTACGGGCCCAAAACGGACATCGAGTGCAAAAGTTACGCTCAATTCTTCGTACGCCAACAATCCAAGCGTTCCATAAATGCAAGTGCTCATTCTTTCGAAAAATGACCGAAATACCTCTTACGGCACGATGAAGTTGTGAGTTAAATCCAAAACGGTCGCTACATTTCCAATAAGGACTTACAGGCCCAAAACGGACACCGGGTTCAAAAGTTATGCTCAATTCTTTGTACGCCGATGATCCAAACGTTCCAAATATGCAAGTGCTCACACTTTCGAAAAATGGCTGAAATCCCTCACACGTCACGACGAAGTGGTGAGTTCAATCCAAAACGGTCGCTACGTATCCAAAAAGTACTTACGGGCCCAAAACGGACATCGAGTGCAAAAGTTACGCTCAATTCTTCGTACGCCAACAATCCAAGCGTTCCATAAATGCAAGTGCTCATTCTTTCGAAAAATGACCGAAATACCTCTTACGGCACGATGAAGTTGTGAGTTAAATCCAAAACGGTCGCTACATTTCCAATAAGGACTTACAGGCCCAAAACGGAAACCGGGTTCAAAAGTTATGCTCAATTCTTTGTACGCCGATGATCCAAACGTTCCAAATATGCAAGTGCTAACACTTTCCAAAAAGTACTTACGAGCCCAAAACGGACACCGTCTGCAAAAATTACGCTCAATTCTTTGTACGTCGACAATCTAAACGTTCAAAATATGAGAGTGCTCATTCTTTCGAAAAATGGCCCAAGTCCTTCATACGTCATGATGAAGTTGTGAGTTCAATCCAAAACAGTCGCTACATTTCCAAAAAGGACTTACGGGCCCAAAACGGACACCGGGTGCAAAAGTTACGCTCAATTCTTCGTACGCTGACAATCCAAGCGTTCCAAATATGCAAGTGCTCACACTTTCGAAAAATGGCCGAAATCCCTCATACGTCACGACAAAGTGGTGAGTTCAATCCAAAACGGTCGCTACATTTCCAAAATGTACTTATGGTCCCAAAATGGACACCGGGTGCAAAAGTTGCGCTCAATTCTTCGTACGTCGGCAATCCAGGCGTTCCAAATATGCAAGTGCTCATTCTTTCGAAAAATGGCCGAAATCCCTCGTACGTCACGACGAAGTTGTGAGTTCAATCCAAAACGGTCGCTATATTTCCAAAAAGTACTTATGGTCCCAAAACGGACGCCGTGTGCAAAAGTTACCCTCAATTCTTCGTACGCCGACGATCCGAGCATTCGAAATATGCAAGTGCTCATTCTTTCAAAAAATGGCTGAAATCCCTCGTATGTCACAACGAAGTGGTGAGTTCAATCCAAAACGGTCGCTACATTTCCAAAAAGGACTTACGGGCCCAAAACGGACACTGGGTGCAAAAGTTACGTTCAATTCTTCGTACGTCGACAATCCAAGCGTTCGAAATATGTAAGTGCACAAACTTTTGAAAAATGGCCGAAATCCCCCATACGTCACGACGAAGTGGTGAGTTCAATCCAAAACGGTCGCTACATATCCAAAAAGTACTTACGGGCCCAAAACGGACATCGAGTGCAAAAGTTATGCTCAATTCTTCGTGTGCTGACAATCCAAACGTTCCAAATATGCAAGTGCTCACACTTTTGAAAAATGGCCGAAATCCCTCTTACGTCACGACGAAGTTGTGAGTTCAATCCAAAATGGTTGCTACATTTCCAAAAAGGACTTATGGTCCAAAAAAGGACACCGTGTGCAAAAGTTACGCTTAGTTCTTCGTACACCGACAATCCAAGCGTTCCAAATATGCAAGTGCTCGCTCTTTCGAAAAATGGGCTAAATCTCTCATACGTCACGACGAAGTTGTGAGTTAAATCAAAAATGGTTGCTACATTTCCTAAAAAGACTTACGGGCCCAAAACGGACACCGGGTGCAAAAGTTACGCTCAATTCTTCGTACGCCGACAATCCAAGCGTTCCAAATATGCAAGTGCTCACACCTTCGAAAAATGACCGAAATACCTAATACTTCACGATGAAGTGGTGAGTTCAATCCAAAACGGTCGCTACATTTCCAAAAAGTACTTATGGTCCCAAAACGGACACCGTGTGCAAAAGTTACGCTAAATTCATCGTACGCCGGCAATCCAAGCGTTCCAAATATGCAAGTGCTCACTCTTTCAAAAATGGGCGAAATCCCTCTTACGTCACGATGAAGTTGTGAGTTAAATCCGCAACGGTCGCTACATTTCCAAAATGTACTTATGGTCCCAAAACGAACACCGTGTGCAAAAGTTACGCTAAATTCTTCGTACGCCGGCAATCCAAGCGTTCCAAATATGCAAGTGCTCACTCTTTCAAAAAGGGGCCGAAATCCCTCATACGTCAAGACGAAGTTGTGAGTTCAATCCAAAATGGTCGCTACATTTCCAAAAAGTACTTATGGTCCCAAAATGGACACCGGGTGCAAAAGTTCTGCTCAATTCTTCGTACGTCGACAATCCAAGCGTTCCAAATATGCAAGTGCTCATTCTTTCGAAAAATGGCCGAAATCCCTCGTACATCACGACAAAGTGGTGAGTTCAACCCAAAACTTTCGCTACATTTCCAAAAAGTACTTATGGTCTCAAAACGGACACCGGGTGCAAAAGTTGTGCTCAATTCTTCGTACGTCGACAATCCAAGCGTTCCAAATAAGCAAGTGCTCACTCTTTCGAAAAATGGCCGAAATCCCTCGTACGTCACGACGAAGTGGTGAGTTCAATCCAAAACGGTCGCTACATTTCCAAAAAGTACTTACGGGCCCAGAACGGACACCGTGTGCAAAAGTTACGCTCAATTCTTCGTACGCCGGGAATCCAAGCGTTCCAAATATGCAAGTGCTCACACTTTCAAAAAATGGCCGAAAACCCTCATACGTCACGATGAAGTGGTGAGTTCAATCCAAAATGGTCACTACATTTCCAAAAAGGACTTACGGACCATAAACGGACACTGGGTGCAAAAGTTACGCTTAATTCTTCGTACGCCGACAATCCAAGTGTTCCAAATATACAAGTGCTCACACTTTGGAAAAATGGCCGAAATCCCTCATACGTCATGACAAAGTGGTGAGTTCAATCCAAAACGGTTGCTACATTTCCAAAAAAATACTTATGGGCCCAAAACGGACACAGTGTGCAAAAGTTACGCTCAATTCTTCGTACGCCGACAATCCAAGTGTTCCAATATGCAAGTGCTCACTCTTTCAAAAAATGGCCAAAATTCGTCATACGTCACGACGAAGTTGGGAGTTCAATCCAAAACGGTTGCTACATTTCCAAAAAGGACTTAGGGGTCCAAAACGGATGCCGGGTGCAAAAGTTACGGTCAATTCTTCGCACATTGACAATCCAAGTGTTCCAAATATGCAAGTGCCCACTCTTTCGAAAAATGGCCGAAATCCCTTATACGTCACGACGAAGTTGTGAGTTAAATCCTAAACGGTCGCTACATTTCCAAAAAGGACTTACGGGCCCAAAATGGACACTGGGTGCAAAAGTTACGCTCTGTTCTTTGTACGTCGACAATCCAGGCGTTCCAAATATACAAGTGCTCACAATTTCAAAAAATGACCGAAATCCCTGATACGTCACGATGAAGTGGTGAGTTCAATCCAAAACGGTCGTTACATTTCCAAAAAGTACTTATGGTCCCAAAACGGACACCGCGTGCAAAAGTTACGCTCCATTCTTCGTATGCCGGCAATCCAAGCGTTCCAAATATGTAAGTGCTCACTCTTTCGAAAAATGGCCGAAATCCCTCATACGTCACGACGAAGATGGGAGTTCAATCCAAAACGGTCGCTACATTTCCAAAAAGTACATATGGTCCCAAAACGGACGCCTGGTGCAAAAGTTGCGCTCAATACTTTGTACGTCGACAATCCAAGCGTTCCAAATCTGTAAGTGCTCACCCTTTCGAGAAATGGTCGAAATCCCTCATAGTCACGACGAAGTTGTGAATTCAATCCAAAACGGTCGCTACATTTCCAAAAAGTACTTATGGTCCCAAAACGAACACTGGGTGCAAAAGTTACGCTCAATTCCTCGTTCGTCGACAATCCAAGCGTTCCAAATATGCAAGTTCTCATTCTTTCAAAATTGTCGAAATCCCTCATACGTCACGATGAAGTTGTGATTACAATCCAAAACGGTCGCTACATTTCCAAAAAGGACTTATGGGCCCAAAACGGACACCGGGTGCAAAAGTTACGCTCAATTCTTGGTACGCCGACAATCCAAGCGTTCCAAATGTGCAAGTGCTCACACTTTCGAAAAATTACCTAAATCCCTCATACGTCACGACGAAGTGGTGAGTTCAATCCAAAACGGTCGCTACATTTCCAAAAAGGACTTACGGGCCCAAAACGGACACCGGGCGCAAAAGTTTCGCTCAATTCTTCGTACACCGACAATCCAAGCATTCCAAATATGCAAGTGCTCATTCTTTCGAAAAATGGCCGAAATCCCTCATACGTCACGACGAAGTTGTGAGTTAAATCCTAAACGGTCGCAACATTTCCAAAAAGGACTTACGGGCCTAAAACGGACACTGGGTGCAAAAGTTACGCTCAATTCTTTGTACGCCGACAATCCAAGCGTTCCAAATATGCAAGTGCTCACAATTTCGAAAAATGACCGAAATCCCTGATTCGTCACGATGAAGTGGTGAGTTCAATCCAAAACGGTCGCTACAATTCCAAAAAGTACTTGTGGTCCCAAAACGGACACCTGGTGCAAAAGTTGCGCTCAATTCTTCGTACGTCGACAATCCAAGCGTTCCAAATATGCAAGTGCTCATTCTTTCAAAAAATGGCCGAAATCCCACGTACGTCACGACTAAGTTGTGAGTTCAATCCAAAACGGTCGCTACATTTCCAAAAAGTACTTATAGTCCCAAAACGGACACCGTGTGCAAAAGTTACGTTCAATTCTTCGCACGCCGGCAATCCAAGCGTTCCAAATATGCAAGTGCTCACTCTTTCAAAAAATGGCCGAAATCCCTCGTACATCATGACGAAGTTGTGAGTTCAATCCAAAATGGTCGCCACATTTCCAAAAAGTACTTATGGTCCCAAAACGGACACCGTGTGCAAAAGTTACGCTCAATTCTTCGTACGCCGACAATCCAAGCGTTCCAAATATGCAAGTGCTCCCTCTTTCGAAAAATGGCCGAAATCCCTCGTACGTCACGACGAAGTTGTGAGTTAAATCCTAAACGGTCGCTACATTTCCAAAAAGGACTTACGGGCCCAAAAAGGACATTGGGTGCAAAATTTACGCTCAATTCTTTTGTACGCCGACAATCCAAGCTTTCCAAATATGCAAGTGCTCACACTTTCGAAAAATGACCGAAATCCCTCATACGTCATGACGAAGTGGTGAGTTCAATCCAAAACATTAGCTACATTTCCAAAAAGGACTTACGGGCCCCAAACGGACACTGGGTGCAAAAGTTACGCTCAATTCTTCGTACGCCGGCAATCCAAGCGTTCCAAATATGCAAGTGCTCACACTTTGGAAAAATGGCCGAAATCCCTCATACGTCACGACGAAGTGGTGAGTTCAATCCTAAACGGTCGCTACATTTCCAAAAAGGACTTACGGGCCCAAAACGGTCACTGGGTGCAAAAGTTACGTTCAATTCTTCGTACGCCGGCAATCCAAGCGTTCCAAATATGCAAGTGCTCACACTTTGGAAAAATGGCCGAAATCCCTCATACGTCACGACGAAGCGGTGAGTTCAATCCTAAACGGTCGCTACATTTCCAAAAAGGACTTACGGGCCCAAAACGGTCACTGGGTGCAAAAGTTACGTTCAATTCTTCGTACGCCGGCAATCCAAGCGTTCCAAATATGCAAGTGCTCACACTTTGGAAAAATGGCCGAAATCCCTCATACGTCACGACGAAGCGGTGAGTTCAATCCTAAACGGTCGCTACATTTCCAAAAAGGACTTACGGGCCCAAAACGGTCACTGGGTGCAAAAGTTACGTTCAATTCTTCGTACGCCGGCAATCCAAGCGTTCCAAATATGCAAGTGCTCACACTTTGGAAAAATGGCCGAAATCCCTCATACGTCACGACGAAGCGGTGAGTTCAATCCTAAACGGTCGCTACATTTCCAAAAAGGACTTACGGGCCCAAAACGGTCACTGGGTGCAAAAGTTACGTTCAATTCTTCGTACGCCGGCAATCCAAGCGTTCCAAATATGCAAGTGCTCACACTTTGGAAAAATGGCCGAAATCCCTCATACGTCACGACGAAGCGGTGAGTTCAATCCTAAACGGTCGCTACATTTCCAAAAAGGACTTACGGGCCCAAAACGGTCACTGGGTGCAAAAGTTACGTTCAATTCTTCGTACGCCGGCAATCCAAGCGTTCCAAATATGCAAGTGCTCACACTTTGGAAAAATGGCCGAAATCCCTCATACGTCACGACGAAGCGGTGAGTTCAATCCTAAACGGTCGCTACATTTCCAAAAAGGACTTACGGGCCCAAAACGGTCACTGGGTGCAAAAGTTACGTTCAATTCTTCGTACGCCGGCAATCCAAGCGTTCCAAATATGCAAGTGCTCACACTTTGGAAAAATGGCCGAAATCCCTCATACGTCACGACGAAGCGGTGAGTTCAATCCTAAACGGTCGCTACATTTCCAAAAAGGACTTACGGGCCCAAAACGGTCACTGGGTGCAAAAGTTACGTTCAATTCTTCGTACGCCGGCAATCCAAGCGTTCCAAATATGCAAGTGCTCACACTTTGGAAAAATGGCCGAAATCCCTCATACGTCACGACGAAGCGGTGAGTTCAATCCTAAACGGTCGCTACATTTCCAAAAAGGACTTACGGGCCCAAAACGGTCACTGGGTGCAAAAGTTACGTTCAATTCTTCGTACGCCGGCAATCCAAGCGTTCCAAATATGCAAGTGCTCACACTTTGGAAAAATGGCCGAAATCCCTCATACGTCACGACGAAGCGGTGAGTTCAATCCTAAACGGTCGCTACATTTCCAAAAAGGACTTACGGGCCCAAAACGGTCACTGGGTGCAAAAGTTACGTTCAATTCTTCGTACGCCGGCAATCCAAGCGTTCCAAATATGCAAGTGCTCACACTTTGGAAAAATGGCCGAAATCCCTCATACGTCACGACGAAGCGGTGAGTTCAATCCTAAACGGTCGCTACATTTCCAAAAAGGACTTACGGGCCCAAAACGGTCACTGGGTGCAAAAGTTACGTTCAATTCTTCGTACGCCGGCAATCCAAGCGTTCCAAATATGCAAGTGCTCACACTTTGGAAAAATGGCCGAAATCCCTCATACGTCACGACGAAGCGGTGAGTTCAATCCTAAACGGTCGCTACATTTCCAAAAAGGACTTACGGGCCCAAAACGGTCACTGGGTGCAAAAGTTACGTTCAATTCTTCGTACGCCGGCAATCCAAGCGTTCCAAATATGCAAGTGCTCACACTTTGGAAAAATGGCCGAAATCCCTCATACGTCACGACGAAGCGGTGAGTTCAATCCTAAACGGTCGCTACATTTCCAAAAAGGACTTACGGGCCCAAAACGGTCACTGGGTGCAAAAGTTACGTTCAATTCTTCGTACGCCGGCAATCCAAGCGTTCCAAATATGCAAGTGCTCACACTTTGGAAAAATGGCCGAAATCCCTCATACGTCACGACGAAGCGGTGAGTTCAATCCTAAACGGTCGCTACATTTCCAAAAAGGACTTACGGGCCCAAAACGGTCACTGGGTGCAAAAGTTACGTTCAATTCTTCGTACGCCGGCAATCCAAGCGTTCCAAATATGCAAGTGCTCACACTTTGGAAAAATGGCCGAAATCCCTCATACGTCACGACGAAGCGGTGAGTTCAATCCTAAACGGTCGCTACATTTCCAAAAAGGACTTACGGGCCCAAAACGGTCACTGGGTGCAAAAGTTACGTTCAATTCTTCGTACGCCGGCAATCCAAGCGTTCCAAATATGCAAGTGCTCACACTTTGGAAAAATGGCCGAAATCCCTCATACGTCACGACGAAGCGGTGAGTTCAATCCTAAACGGTCGCTACATTTCCAAAAAGGACTTACGGGCCCAAAACGGTCACTGGGTGCAAAAGTTACGTTCAATTCTTCGTACGCCGGCAATCCAAGCGTTCCAAATATGCAAGTGCTCACACTTTGGAAAAATGGCCGAAATCCCTCATACGTCACGACGAAGCGGTGAGTTCAATCCTAAACGGTCGCTACATTTCCAAAAAGGACTTACGGGCCCAAAACGGTCACTGGGTGCAAAAGTTACGTTCAATTCTTCGTACGCCGGCAATCCAAGCGTTCCAAATATGCAAGTGCTCACACTTTGGAAAAATGGCCGAAATCCCTCATACGTCACGACGAAGCGGTGAGTTCAATCCTAAACGGTCGCTACATTTCCAAAAAGGACTTACGGGCCCAAAACGGTCACTGGGTGCAAAAGTTACGTTCAATTCTTCGTACGCCGGCAATCCAAGCGTTCCAAATATGCAAGTGCTCACACTTTGGAAAAATGGCCGAAATCCCTCATACGTCACGACGAAGCGGTGAGTTCAATCCTAAACGGTCGCTACATTTCCAAAAAGGACTTACGGGCCCAAAACGGTCACTGGGTGCAAAAGTTACGTTCAATTCTTCGTACGCCGGCAATCCAAGCGTTCCAAATATGCAAGTGCTCACACTTTGGAAAAATGGCCGAAATCCCTCATACGTCACGACGAAGCGGTGAGTTCAATCCTAAACGGTCGCTACATTTCCAAAAAGGACTTACGGGCCCAAAACGGTCACTGGGTGCAAAAGTTACGTTCAATTCTTCGTACGCCGGCAATCCAAGCGTTCCAAATATGTAAGTGCTCACTCTTTCGAAAAATGGCCGAAATCCCTCATACATCACGACGAAGTTGGGAGTTCGATCCAAAACGGTCGCTACATTTACCAAAAGTACTTATGGTCCTAAAACGAACACCTGGTGCAAAAGTTGCGCTCGATTCTTCGTACGTCGACAATCCAAGCGTTCAAAATATGCAAGTGCTCATTCTTTCAAAAAATGGCCGAAATCCCTCGTACGTCACGATGAAGTTGTGAGTTCAATCCAAAATGGTCGCTACACTTCCAAAAAGTACTTATGGTCCCAAAACGGACACTGGGTGCAAAAGTTACGCTCAATTCCTCGTACGTCGACAATCCAAGCGTTCAAAATATGCAAGTGCTCATTCTTTCAAAATTGTCGAAACCCCTCATACGTCACGACGAAGTTGTGAGTTCAATCCAAAACGGTCACTACATTTCCACAAAGGACTTATGGGTCCAAAACAGACACCGGGTGCAAAAGTTAAGCTCAATTCTTGGTACGCCGACAATCCAAGCGTTCCAAATGTGCAAGTGCTCACACTTTCGAAAAATGACCTAAATCCCTCATACGTCACGACGAAGTGGTGAGTTCAATCCAAAACGGTGGCTACATTTCCAAAAAGGACTTACGGGCCCAAAACGGACACCGGGCGCAAAAGTTACGCTCAATTCTTCGTACGCTGACAATCCAAGTGTTCCAAATATGCAAGTGCTCATTCTTTCAAAAAAAGGCCGAAATGCCTCGTATGTCACGACGAAGTGGTGAGTTCAATCCAAAACGGTCGCTACATTTCCAAAAAGGACTTACGGGCCCAAAACGGACACCGAGTGCAAAAGTTACGCTCAATTCTTCGTACGCCGACAATCCAAGTGTTCCAAATATGCAAGTGCTCCCTCTTTCGAAAAATGGCCGAAATCCCTCATACGTCGCGACGAAGTTGTGAGTTAAAACCTAAACGGTCGTACATTTCCAAAAAGGACTTACGGGCCAAAACGGACATCGGGTGCAAAAGTTACGCTAAATTCTTCGTACGTCTACAATCCAAGCGCTCCAAATATGCAAGTGCTCACACTTTGGAAAAATGGCCGAAATCCCACATACGTCACGACGAAGTGGTGAGTTCAATCCAAAACGATCGCTACATTTCCAAAAAGTACTTATGGTCCCAAAACGGACACCGGGTGCAAAAGTTACGCTCAATTCTTCGTACGCCGACAATCCAAGCGTTTCAAATATGCAAGTGATCACACTTTGGAAAAATGGCCAAAATCCTTCATACGTCACGACGAAGTGGTGAGTTCAATCCAAAACGATCGCTACATTTCCAAAAAGTACTTATGGTCCCAAAACGGACGCCGGGTGCAAAGGTTGCGCTAAATTCTTCGTACGTCGACAATCCAAGCGCTCCAAATATGCAAGTGCTCATTCCTTCGAAAAATGGCCGAAATCCCTCATACATCACGACGAAGTTGTGAGTTAAAACCTAAATGGTCGCTACATTTCCAAAAAGGACTTACTGGCCCAAAACGGACACCGTGTGCAAAAGTTACGCTCAATTCTTCGTACGCCGACAATCCAAGCGTTTCAAATATGCAAGTGATCACACTTTGGAAAAATGGCCAAAATCCTTCATACGTCACGACGAAGTGGTGAGTTCAATCCAAAACGGTCGCTACATTTCCAAAAAGTACTTATGGGCCCAAAACGGACACCGTGTGCAAAAGTTACGCTCAATTCTTCGTACGCCGACAATCAAAGTGTTCCAAATATGCAAGTGCTCACTCTTTCGAAAAATGGGCGAAATCCCTCGTACGTCACGACGAAGTGGTGAGTTAAATCCTAAACGGTCGCTACATTTCCAAAAAGTACTTATGGGCCCAAAACGGACACCGTGTGCAAAAGTTACGCTCAATTCTTCGTACGCCGACAATCAAAGTGTTCCAAATATGCAAGTGCTCACTCTTTCGAAAAATGGGCGAAATCCCTCGTACGTCACGACGAAGTGGTGAGTTAAATCCTAAACGGTCGCTACATTTCCAAAAAGTACTTATGGGCCCAAAACGGACACCGTGTGCAAAAGTTACGCTCAATTCTTCGTACGCCGACAATCAAAGTGTTCCAAATATGCAAGTGCTCACTCTTTCGAAAAATGGGCGAAATCCCTCGTACGTCACGACGAAGTGGTGAGTTAAATCCTAAACGGTCGCTACATTTCCAAAAAGTACTTATGGGCCCAAAACGGACACCGTGTGCAAAAGTTACGCTCAATTCTTCGTACGCCGACAATCAAAGTGTTCCAAATATGCAAGTGCTCACTCTTTCGAAAAATGGGCGAAATCCCTCGTACGTCACGACGAAGTGGTGAGTTAAATCCTAAACGGTCGCTACATTTCCAAAAAGTACTTATGGGCCCAAAACGGACACCGTGTGCAAAAGTTACGCTCAATTCTTCGTACGCCGACAATCAAAGTGTTCCAAATATGCAAGTGCTCACTCTTTCGAAAAATGGGCGAAATCCCTCGTACGTCACGACGAAGTGGTGAGTTAAATCCTAAACGGTCGCTACATTTCCAAAAAGTACTTATGGTCCCAAAATGGACACCGTATGCAAAAGTTACGCTCAACTCTTCGTACGCCGGGAATCCAAGCGTTCCAAATATGCAAGTGCTCACACTTTCGAAAAATGGCCAAAAACCCTCATACGTCACGATAAAGTGGTGAGTTCAATCCAAAACGGTCACTACATTTCCAAAAAGGGCTTACGGGCCCAAAACGGACACTGGGTGCAAAAGTTACGCTCAATTCTTCGTACGCCGACAATCCAAGCGTTCCAAATATACAAGTGCTCACACTTTGGAAAAATGGCCGAAATCCCTCATACGTCATGACGAAGTGGTGAGTTTAATCCAAAACGGTCACTACATTTCCAAAAAGTACTTATGGGCCCAAAACGGACACCGGGTGCAAAAGTTACGCTCAATTCTTCGTACGCCGACAATCCAAGCGTTCCAAATATACAAGTGCTCACACTTTGGAAAAATGGCCGAAATCCCTCATACGTCATGACGAAGTGGTGAGTTTAATCCAAAACGGTCACTACATTTCCAAAAAGTACTTATGGGCCCAAAACGGACACCGGGTGCAAAAGTTACGCTCAATTCTTCGTACGCCGACAATCCAAGCGTTCCAAATATACAAGTGCTCACACTTTGGAAAAATGGCCGAAATCCCTCATACGTCACGATGAAGTTGGGAGTTCAATCCAAAACGGTCGCTACATTTCCAAAAAGGACTTACGGGCCCAAAACGGACACTGGGTGTAAAAGTTGCAGTCAGTTCTTTGTACGCCGACAATCCAAGCGTTCCAAATATACAAGTGCTCACAATTTCAAAAAATGACCGAAATCCCTGATACGTCACGATGAAGTTGTGCGTTAAATCCAAAACGATCGCTACATTTCCAAAAAGTACTTATGGTCCCAAAACGTACACCGTGTGCAAAAGTTACGCTCAATTCTTCGTACGCCGGCAATCCAAGCGTTCCAAATATGTAAGAGCTCACTCTTTCGAAAAATGGCTGAAACCCTCATACGTCACAACGAAGTTGGGAGTTCAATCCAAAACGGTCGCTACATTCACAAAAAGTACTTATGGTCCCAAAACGAACACCTGGTGCAAAAGTTGCACTCAATTCTTCGTACGTCGACAATCCAAGCGTTCCAAACATGCAAGTGCTCACTCTTTCGAGAAATGGTCGAAATCCCTCATACGTCACGACGGTGTTGTGAGTTAAATAAAAAACGGTCGCTACATTTCCAAAAAGTACTTATGGTCCAAAAATGTACACCGGGTGCAAAAGTTGCGCTCAATTCTTCGTACGTCGATAATCCAAGCGTTCCAAATATGCAAGTGCTCATTCTTTCAAAAAATGGCCGAAATCCCTCGTACATCACGACGAAGTGGTGAGTTCAATCCAAAACGGTCGCTACACTTCCAAAAAGTACTTATGGTCCCAAAATCGACACTGGGTGCAAAAGTTACGCTCAATTCCTCGTACGTCGACAATTCAAGCGTTCCAAATATGCAAGTGCTCACTCTTTCAAAATTGTCGAAATCCCTCATACGTCACAACGAAGTTGGGAGTTCAATCCAAAACGATCACTACATTTCCAAAAAGGACTTATGGGCCCAAAACAGACACCGGGTGCAAAAGTTATGCTCAATTCTTCGTACGCCAACAATCCAAGCGTTCCAAATGTGCAAGTGCTCACACTTTCGAAAAATGACCTAAATCCCTCATAAGTCACGACGAAGTGGTGAGTTCAATCCAAAACGGTCGCTACATTTCCAAAAAGGACTTACGGGCCCAAAACGGACACCGGGCGCAAAAGTTATGCTCAATTCTTCGTACGCTGACAATCCAAGTGTTCCAAATATGCAAGTGCTCATTCTTTCAAAAAATGACCGAAATCCCTCGTACGTCACGACGAAGTGGTGAGTTTAATCCAAAACGGTCGCTACATTTCCAAAAAGGACTTACGGGCCCAAAATGGACACCGAGTGCAAAAGTTACGCTCAATTCTTCGTACGGCGACAATCCAAGTGTTCCAAATATGCAAGTGCTCACTCTTTCTAAAAATGGCCGAAATCCCTCATACGTCACGACGAAGTTGTGAGTTAAAACCTAAACGGTCGCTACATTTCCAAAAAGGACTTACGGGCCCAAAACGGACATCGGGTGCAAAAGTTACGCTAAATTCTTCGTACGTCTACAATCCAAGCGTTCCAAATATGCAAGTGCTCACACTTTGGAAAAATGGCCGAAGTCCCTCATACGTCACGACGAAGTGGTGAGTTCAATCCAAAACGGTCGCTACATTTCCAAAAAGTACTTA
The DNA here is from genome assembly GCF_002742605.1 of Olea europaea var. sylvestris. Lineage (NCBI taxonomy): Eukaryota > Viridiplantae > Streptophyta > Magnoliopsida > Lamiales > Oleaceae > Olea > Olea europaea. The sequence goes on along the minus strand of NW_019262736.1, from coordinate 1,008 downwards.
CGGGCCCAAAACGGACACAGTGTGCAAAAGTTACGCTCAATTCTTCGTACGCCGGCAATCCAAACGTTCCAAATATGCAAGTGCTCACACTTTCGAAAAATGACCGAAATCCCTCATACGTCATGACGAAGTGGTGAGTTCAATCCAAAATGGTCGCCACATTTCCAAAAAATACTTATGGTCCCAAAAAGGACACCGTGTGCAAAAGTTACGCTCAATTCTTCGTACGCCGGCAATCCAAACGTTCCAAATATGCAAGTGCTCACACTTTCGAAAAATGACCGAAATCCCTCATACGTCATGACGAAGTGGTGAGTTCAATCCAAAATGGTCGCCACATTTCCAAAAAATACTTATGGTCCCAAAAAGGACACCGTGTGCAAAAGTTACGCTCAATTCTTCGTACGCCGGCAATCCAAACGTTCCAAATATGCAAGTGCTCACACTTTCGAAAAATGACCGAAATCCCTCATACGTCATGACGAAGTGGTGAGTTCAATCCAAAACATTAGCTACATTTCAAAAAGGACTTACGGGCCCCAAACGGACACTGGGTGCAAAAGTTACGCTCAATTCTTCGTACGCCGGCAATCCAAGCGTTCCAAATATGCAAGTGCTCAAACTTTGGAAAAATGGCCGAAATCCCTCATACGTCACGACGAAGTGGTGAGTTCAATCCAAAACGGCCGCTACATTTCCAAAAAGGACTTACGGGCCCCAAACGGACACTGGGTGCAAAAGTTACGTTCAATTCTTCGTACGCCGGCAATCCAAGCATTCCAAATATGCAAGTGCTCAAACTTTGGAAAAATGGCCGAAATCCCTCATACGTCACGACGAAGTGGTGAGTTCAATCCAAAGCGGTCGCTACATTTCCAAAAAGGACTTACGGGCCGAAAACGGACACTGGGTGCAAAAGTTACGTTCAATTCTTCGTACGCCGACAATCCAAGCGTTCCAAATATGCAAGTGCTCACACTTTTGAAAAATGACCTAAATCCCTCATAC
>NW_019262735.1:0-22543 GCF_002742605.1 Olea europaea var. sylvestris | reverse complement strand
ATTGAAAACTAAAGTGTATACTATATTCTACAAGTACCACGATCCTTACCGATTAAACTTTGCTATTTGTAACAGATTTTTGACACTTACATTGTTGTCAAGTGTCAATTATATAAGAAAACTGTTCGAAATTTAAACTGTCCAACAGGGTGATGTCACGTGGCAAAGTGTAAACTAAAGTGTGTACAGTATAGTGTATATGTAGCAAGGTTCTTACCGATTGAACTTTGTTATTTGTATACTGATTTTTGACACTTTGTTTGACACTTGTGTTGTTTTCAATTTTCAATTGGGTGAGAAAACTGTTTGAAATTTAAACTATCCAACAGGGTAATGTCAAGTGGCAAAGCGTAAACTAAATTGTGCACCATAGTGTACATCGAGCAAGGTTCTTACCGATTGAACTTTACAATTTGTACACAAATTTTTGACACGTTGTTTGACACTTGCATTGTTGTCAAGTGTCAATTGATGGGAAAATAGTTTGAAATTTAGACTGTCCAACAAAGTAATATCAAGTGACAATGTTTAAACTAAAGTGCGCATCATAGTGTACATGTAGTAAGGTTCTTACCGATTGAACATTGCTATTTGTACACTGATTTTTGACACGTTGTTTGACACTTGCATTGTTCTCAAGTGTCAATTGGGTGGAAAACAGTTTGAAATTTAAACTGTCAGATAGGATAATGTCAAGTGGCAAAGTGTATACTAAAGTGTATAACATAGTGTACAGGTAGCAAGGTTCTTACCGATTGAACTTTGCTATTTGTACACTGATTTTTGACACGTTGTTTGACACTTGGATTATTGTCAAGTGTCAATTGGATGGAAAAATTATTTTAAAATTTAAACTGTCCCACAGTGTAATGTCACGTGGTAAAGTGTAAACTGAAGTGTACACCATAGTGTACATGTAGCAAGTTTTTATTACCGATTGAACTTTGCTATTTGTACACTAATTTTTGACACGTTGTTTGACACTTGCATTATTATCAAGTGTCAATTGAATGAGAAAACTATTTGAAATTTAAACTGTCCAATGGGGTAATGACACATGGGAAAGCGTAAACTAAAGTGTACACCATAGTGTACATCTAGCAAGGTTCTTACCGATTGAACCTTGCTATTTGTACACTAATATTGGACAGTATGCAACAGTGTAATGTCACGTGGCAAAGTGTAAAATGAAGTGTACACCATAGTGTACAATGAAACGTTGTTTAACACATGCATTGTTGTCAAGCATCAACTGGGTGAGAAAATTGCTTGAAATAAAAATTGTCCAACGGGGTAATGTCAAGTGACAAAGTGTAAACTAAAGTGTACACCATAGTTTACATGAAGAAAGGTTCTTACCGATTGAACTTTGCTACTTGTACACTAATTTTTGACACTTTGTTTGACACTTTCATTGTTGTCAAGTATCAATTGAATTGGAAAACTGCTTGAAATTGAAACTATCCAACAGGTTAATGTCACGTGGTAAAGTGTAGACTAAAGTGTACACCATAGTGTACATGTAGCAAGGTTCTTACCGATTGAACTTTGCCATTTGTACACTGATTTTTGACACGTTGTTTGAAACTTGCATTGTTGTCAAGTGTCAATTGCTTAGGAAAACTGTTTGAAATTTAAACTGTCCAACAGGGTAATGTCACGTGGCAAAGTGCAAACTAAGCTGTGTACACCACAGTGTACATGTAGCAAGTTTCTTACTGATTGAACATTGCTATTTGTACACTGATTTTTGACACGTTGTTTGACACCTACGTTGTTGTCGAGTGTCAATTGGATGGGAAAATTATTTGAAATTTAAATTGCCCAATAGGGTAATGTAATGTGGCAAAGTGTTGCCCTACTGGGTAATGTCACGTGGCAAAGTGTAAACCAAAGTATACACCATAGTGTACATGTACCACGATCCTTATCGATTGGACTTTGCTATTTGTACATAGATTTTTGACACTTGCATTGCTGTCAAGTGTCAATTGGATAGGAAAAATGTTTAAAATTTTAACTGTCCAACAGAGTAATGTCACGTGGCAAAGTTTAAACTAAAGTGTGTACACCATAGTGTACATGCAGCGAGGTTCTTACCGATTGAAGTTTGCTATTTGTACACTATTTTTTGACATTGTGTTTGACACTTGCATTGTTTTCAAATGTCAATTGGGTGGGAAAACTGTTTAAAATTTAAACTATCCGACAGGGTAATGTCAAGTGGCGAAGTGTAAACTAAATTGTACACTATAGTGTACATGTAGCAAGGTTCTTACTGGTTGAATTTGCTATTTGTACACTGATTTTTGACCTGTTGTTTGACAGTTGTATTGTTGTCAAGTGTCAGTTGGGTGGGAAAATTGTTTGAAATTGAAACTGTCCGACAGGGTATTGTTAAGTGGCAAAGTATAAACTAAAGTGTATACTATAGTGTACATGTAGCAAGGTTCTTCCTGTTTGAACTTCGCTAGTTGTACCTTGATTTTTAACACGTTGTTTGACACTTGCGTTGTTGTCAAGTGTAAATTGGATGGGAAAATTGTTTGAAATTTAAACTGCCCCACTGGGTAATGACACATGGCAAAGTGTAAACTAAAGTGTATACACCACAGTCTACACGTAGCAAGGTTCTTATTGATTGAACATTGCTATTTGTACACATATTTTTGACACGTTGTTTGACACTTGCGTTGTTGTCAAATGTCAATTGGATGGGAAAACTGTTTGAAATTTAAACTGTCCAATTGGGTAATGTCATGTGGCAAAGTGTAAACCAAAGTGTACACCATTGTGTAATGTAGCAAGTTTTTATTACCGATTGAACTTTGCTATTCGTACACTAATTTTTGACAAGTTGTTTGACATTTACATTGTTGTCAAGTGTCAATTGAATGGTAAAATGGTTTGAAATTTAAACTGACAAATAGGGTAACGTCACGTGGCAAAGTGTAAACTAAAGTGTACACCATAGTGCACATGAAACAAGGTCCTTGCCGATTGAACTTTACTATTTTAACACTGAATTTTGACACGTTGTTTTACGCTTGCATTGTTGTCAAGTGTCAATTAGATGGGAAAACCGTTTGAAAATTAAATTGTCCAATGGGGTAATGACACGTGGGAAAGCGTAAACTAAAGTATACACCATAGTGTACATGTAGCAAGTTTCTTACTGATTGAACCTTGCTATTTATACACTGGCATTGGACAGTGTGCAACAGGGTAATGTCCAGTGGTAAAGTGTAAACTAAAGTGTACACCATAGTGTACATGTAGCAAGGTTCTTACCGATCGAACGTTGCTATTTGTACATTGATTTTTTACACGTTGTTTGACACTTTAGTTGTCAAGTATCAATTGGATGGGAAAATTGTTTGAAATTTAAACTGTCCAATAGGATAATACCACATGGCAAAGTGTAAACAAAAGTGTACACCATAGTGTACATGAAGTAAGATTCTTACCGATTGAACTTTACTATTTGTACACTGATTTTTGACATATTGTTTGACATTTGTATTTCTGTCAAGTGTCAATTGGATGGGAAGAATGTTTGAAATTTAAATTGCCCAACGGGGTAATGTCACATGACAAAGTGTAAACTAAAGGATACACCATAGTGTGTATGTAGCAAGGTTCTTACCGATTGAACTTTGTTATTTGTACACTGATTTTTAACACGTTATTTGAAACTTGCATTGTTGTTAAGTGTCAATTGGATAGGATAACTGTTTGAAATTTAAACTGTCCTATAGAGTAATGTCACGTGGCAAAGTGAAAACTAAAGTGTGTACACCACAGTGTACGTGTAGCAAGGTTCTTACTGATTGAACATTGCTATTTGTATGTAGATTTTTGACACATTGTTTGACACTTGCATTGTTTTCAAGTGTCAACTTGATGGGAAAACTATTTGGAATTTAAACTACCTAACAGGGTAATGTCAAGTGGCAACGTGTAAACTAAAGTGTACACCATAGTGTTCATGAAGCAAGGTTCTTACCAATTGAACTTTGCTATTTGTACACTAATTTTTGACACATTGTTTAAAAGTTACATTGTTGTCAAGATTCAATTGGATGGGAGAACTGTTTGAAATTAAACTGTCCAACAGGGTAATGTCACGTGGCAAAGTGTAAACTAACGTGTGTACACCATAGTGCACATGTAGCAATGATCTTACTGATTGAACATTGTGATTTGTACACTGATTTTTGGCACGTTGTTTGATACTTGCGTTGTTGCCAAGTGTTTTGGATGGAAAAACTATTTGAAATTTAAACTGCCTAATGGGGTAATGTCAAGTGACAAAGTGTAAACTAAAGTGTACACCATGGGGGTACATATAACACGGTCCTTACCGATTGAACTTTGCTATTTGTACACAGATTTTTGACACTTGCATTGTTGTCAAGTGTTAATTAGAAAGGAAAACTATTTGAAATCTAAACTCTCCAGCAGAGTAATGTCACGTGACAAAGTGTAAACTAAAGTGTGTACACCATAGTGTACATGTAGCAAGGTTCTTAATGATCAAACTTTGCTATTTGTACACTGATTTTTGACACGTTGTTTGACACTTGCATTGTTGTCAAGTATCAATTGGATGGGAAAATTGTTTGAAATTTAAGCTGTCCAACAGGGTAATATCACATGGCAAAGTGTAAACAAAAGTATACACAACAATGTACATGAAGTAAGGTTCTTACCGATTGAACTTTACTATTTGTACACTGATTTTTAACATGTTGGTTGACATTTATATTTTTGTCAAGTGTCAATTAGATGGGAAAAATGTTTGAAATTTAAACTATCTAACGGGGTAATGTCACGTGGGAAAGTGTAAACTAAAGGGTACACCGTAGTGTGCATGTAGCAAGGTTCTTACCGATTGAACTTTGCTATTTGTATGATGATTTTGGGCACGTTGTTTGACACTTGAATTGTTATCAACTGTCAATTGGATGGGAAAACTATTTGAAATTTAAACTATCCAATAGGGTAATGTCACGTGGCAAAGTGTAAACTAAAGTGTACACCTTAGTGTACATGTAGCATGGTCCTTACTTATTGAACTTTGTTATTTGTACACTGATTTTTGATACGTTATTTGAAACTTGCATTGTTGTCAAGTGTCAATTGGATAGGAAAACTGTTTGAAATTTAAACTGTCCTACAGAGTAATGTCACGTGGAAAAGTGAAAACTAAAGTGTGTACACGATAGTGTACATGTTGCAAGGTTGTTACTGGTTGAACATTGCTATTTGTACATAGATTTTTGACACATTGTTTAACACTTGCATTGTTTTCAAGTGTCAATTTGATGGAAAAGTATTTGGAATTTAAACTACCCAACAGGGTAATGTCAAGTGGCAACGTGTAAACTAAAGTGTACACCATAGTGTTCATGAAACAAGGTTCTTACCGATTGAACTTTGCTATTTGTACACAAATTCTTAACACGTTATTTGAAAGTTGCATTGTTGTCAAGATTCAAGTGGATAGGAGAACTGTTTGAAATTTAAACTGTCCAACAGGGTAATGTTAAGTGGCAAAGTGTAAACTAAAGTGTGTACACCATAGTGCACATGTAGCAAGGATCTTACTGATTGAACATTGTGATTTGTACACTGTTTTTTAGCACGTTGTTTGATACTTGCGTTGTTGCCAAGTGTTTTGGATGGGAAAACTATTTGAAATTTAAACTGCCCAATGGCGTAATGTCAAGTAGCAAAGTGTAAACTAAAGTGTACACCATGGGGTACATATAGCACGGTCCTTACCGATTGAACTTTGCTCTTTGTACACAGATTTTTGACCCTTGCATTGTTGTCAAGTGTTAATTAGAAAGGAAAACTATTTGAAATTTAAACTGTCTAATAGAGTAATGTCACGTGATAAAGTGTAAACTAAAGTGTGTACACCATAGTGTACTTGTAGCTAGGTTCTTATCGATTGAACTTCGTTATTTGTACACTGATTTTTGACACATTGTTTGACACTTGCGTTGTTTTCAAGTGTCAATTGGGTGGGAAAATTGTTTAAAATTTAAACTGTCTGACAGGGTAACATCAAGTGGGAAAGTGTAAACTAAAGTGTATACCATAGAGTACATGTAGCAAAGTTCTTACCGATTGAACTTTGCTATTTGAACACTGATTTTTGACACGTTGTTTGACGCTTGCATTGTTGTCAAGTGTCAATTAGGTAGGAAACCTATTTGAAATTCAAACTGTCCAACAGGATAATGTCAAGTGGCAAAGTGTAAACTAAAGTATACACCATAGTGTACATGTGGCAAGGTTCTTACCGATTGAATTTTGCCATTTGTACACTGATTCTTAACACGTCGTTTGACACTTGCATTGTTGTCAACTGTCAATTGGATGGGAAAAAAATTTGAAATTTAAACTTTCCAATAGGGTAATGTCACGTAGTAAAGTGTAAACTAAAATGTACACCATTGTGTACATGAAGCAAGGTTCATACTGATTGAACTTTGCTATTTGTACACTGATTTTTGACACGTTGTTTGACACTTGCATTTCTAACCGATTGAACTTTGCAATTTGTACATTGATTTTTGACACGTTGTTTGACACTTGCGTTGTTGTCAAGTGTCAATTGGATGGTAAAACAGTTTGAAATTTAAACTCTCCAACGAGGTAATGTCATGTGGCAAAGTGTAAACTAAAGTGTATACCGTGGTTACATGTAGCACAGTTCTTACCGATTTAACTTCGTAATTTGTACACTAAATTTGGACACATTGTTTGACACATGAATTATTGTCAACTGTCAATTGGACAGGAAAACTATTTGAAATTTTAACTAACCAACAGGGTAATGTCACGTGGCAAAGTGTAAACTAAGGTGTGTACACCATAGTGTACATGTTGCAAGGTTCTTACTGATTGAACTTTGCTATTTGTACACTGATTTTAGACACTTTGTTTGACACTTGTGTTGTTGTCAAGTGTCAATTGAATGGGAAAACTGCTTGAAATTTAAACTGCTTAACAGGGTAAAGTCACGTGGCGAAGTGTAAACTAAAGTGTACACCATAGTGTACATGTAGGACGATCCTTACCAATTAAACTTTATGATTTGTACACAGATTCATGACACTTGTATTGTTGTCAAGTGTCATTTCGAAAGGAAAACTGTTCAAAATTTAAATTGTCCAACAGAGTAATGTCACATGGTAAAGTGTAAACTAAAGTGTGTACACCATAGTGTACATATAGCAAGGTTTTTACCAATTGAACTTTGCTATTTGTATATTGATTTTTGACACATTGTTTGGCACATGCATAGTCCTCAAGTGTCAATTGGGTGGGAAAACTGTTTGAAATTTAAACTGTCTGACAAGGTAACGTCTAGTGGTAAAGTGCAAACTAAAGAGTACACCATAGTACACATGTTGTAAGGTTCTTACAAATTGAACTTTACTATTTGTACACTAATTTTTAACACGTTATTTGACACTTGCATTGTTGTCAAGTGTTAACTGGCTAGGAAAACTGTTTGAAATTTAAACTGTCCAACAGGATAATATCACCTGGCAAAGTGTACATCATTGTGTACATGAAGCAAGGTTCTTACTGATTGAACTTCGCTATTTGTACACCAATTTTTGACACGTTGTTTGACACTTGCATCGTTGTCAAGTGTCAATTGGATAGGAAAATTGTTTGAAATTTAAACTGACCCACAGGGTAATGTCACGTGGTAATGTCTAAACTAAAGTGTACATGTAACAAGGTTTTATTACCGATTGAACTTTGCTATTTGTACACTGATTTTTGACACATTGTTTGACATTTGCATTGCTGTCAAGTGTCAATTGGATGGAAAAATGGTTTGAAATTTAAATTGTCCAACAGGGTAATGTCACATGATAAAATGTAAACTAAAGTGTACACCATAATGCACATGAAGCAAGGTTCTTACCGATTGAACTTTGCTATTTTTACACTAATTTTTGACACGTTGTTTGACACTTGCATTGTTGTCAAGTGTCAATTGGATGGGAAAACTGTTTGAAATTTAAACTGTCCAACGGGGTAATTTTACGTGGAAAAGTGTAAACTAAAGTGTACACCATAGTGTACATGAAGTAAGGTTCTTATCGATTGAACTTTGCTATTTGGACACTGATATTGGACACGTTGTTTGACGCTTGAATTGTTGTCAAGTGTCAATTGGAAGTGAAAACTGTTTGAAACTTAAACTATCCAATATTGTAATGTCATGTGGCAAAGTTTAAACTAAAGTGTACACCATAGTGTACATGTAGCAAGGTTCTTACCAATTGAACTTTGCTATTTGTACATTGATTTTTGAAACGTTGTTTAACACTTGCGTTGTTGTCAAGTGTCAATTGGATGGGAAAATTTGTTTGTAATTTAAACTGCCCAACAGGGTAATGTCACCTAACAAAGTGTAAACTAAATTTTACACCATAGTGTACATGTAACACGGTCCTTACCGACTGAACTTTGCTATTTGTACACTCATTTTTGACACGTTGTTTGACACTTACATTGTTTTCAAATGTTAATTGGATAGACTGTTTGAAATTTAAATGGTCCAGCAGGTAAATGTCACATGGCAGTGTGTAAACTAAAGTGTGTACCCCATAGTGTACATATAGTAAGGATTTTGCCGATTGAATTTTGCTATTTGTACACTGATTTTTGACACGTTGTTCAACATTTGCATTGTTGTCAAGTGTCAATTATGTGGAAAAATTGTTTGACATTTAAACTATCTAACAGGGTAATTTCATGTGGCAAAGTGTAAACTAAAGTGTGCACCATAGTGTACATATAGCAAGAATCTTACCGATTGAACTTTGCTATTGGTACACTGATTTTTGACATGTTGTTTGAAATTTGTATTTTTGTCAAGTGTCAATTGGATTGGAAAAATGTTTAAAATTTAAACTGTACAACATGGTAGTGACATGTGGCAATGTGTAAACTAAAGTGTACTCCATAGTGTACATGTCGCAAGGTTCTTATCGATTGAACTTTTCTATTTGTAGACTGATTTTTAACATGTTGCTCGACTTTCGTATTGATGTCAAGTGTCAATTGGATGGGAAAACTATTTGAAATTTAAACTGTCCAACAGGGTAATGTCACGTGGCAAAGTGTAAACAAAAGTGTACACCATCGTGTACATATAGCATGGCCTGTACCGATTGAGCTTTGCTATTTGTACACTGAATTTTAACACGTTGTTTGACACTTGAATTGTTATCAAGTGTCAATTGGATGGGAAAACTGTTTGAAATTTAAACTATCCAATAGGGATATGTCACGTGGTAAAGTGTAAACTAAAGTGTACACCATAGTGTACATGAAGCAAGCTTCTTATCGATTGAACTTTGTTATTTGTACACTGATTTTTGACGCATTGTTTGATATTTGTATTGTTGTCAATTGTCAATCGGATTGGAAAAATGTTTAAAATTTAAACTGTACAACGGGGTAGTGACACGTGGAAATGTGTAAACTAAAGTGTACTCCATAGTGTACATGTCGCAAGGTTCTTATCGATTGAACTTTACTATTTGTAGACTGATTTTTAACATATTGTTTGACTTTTGTATTGTTGTTAAGTGTCAATTGGATGGGGAAACTGTTTGAAATTTAAACTGTCCAATAGGGTAATGTCACGTGGCAAAGTGTAAACTAAAGTGTACACCATCGTGTACATGTAGTATGGCCTGTACTGATTGAACAATGCTAGTTGTACATTGAATTTTGACACGTTGTTTGACACTTGCATTCTTTTCAAGTGTAAATTGGATGGGAAAACTATTTGAAATTTAAACTGTCCAATATTGTAATGTCATGTGACAAAGTGTAAACTAAAGTATACGCCAGAGTATACATGTCTCAATGTTCTTATCGATTGAACTTTACTATTTGTACACTGATTTTTGACACGTTGTTTGACACTTGCATTATTGTCAATTGTCAATTGGATGGGAAAATTGTTTAAAATTTCAACTGTCCAACAGGGTATTGCCACGTGGCAAAGTGTAAACTAAAGTGTGTACACCATAGTGTACATGTAGCAAGGTTCTTATCGATTGAACTTTGCTATTTGTACACTAATTTTTGACACGTTATTTGGCACTTGCATTGTTGTCAAGTGTTACATGGATGGGAAAATTGTTTGAGATTTAAACTGTCAAATAGGGATATGTCACGTGGCAAAGTATAAACTAAAGTGCACACCATAGTGTACATGAAGCAAGGTTCTTATCGATTGAACTTTGCTATTTGTATACTGATTTTTGACACATTGTTTGACATTTGTAATGTTGTCAAGTGTCAATTGGATTAAAAAATGATTAAAATTTAAACTGTCTAATGGGGTAGTGTCACGTGGTAATGTGTAAACTAAAGTGTACTCCATAGTGTACATGTCGCAAGATTCTTACATAATAACTTTGCTATTTTTACACTGATTTTGGAGACGTTGTTTGACACTTGAATTATTGTCAACTATCAATTGGATGGGAAAAATGTTTGAAATTCCAACTGTCCAACAGGGTAATGGTACGTGGCAAAGTGTAAACTAAAGTGTATACCACAGTGTATATGTAGCATTACCCTCACCGACTGAACTTTGTTATTTGTACACTGATTTTTGTCACATTGTTTGACACTTGTATTGTTGTCAAGTGTCAATTGGATTGGAAAACTGTTTGAAATTTAAACTGTCCAACCGGATAATGTCACGAGACAAAGTGTAAACTAAAGTGTACACCAGAGTGTACATGTCTCAATGTTCTTACCGATTGAACTTTACTATTTGTACACTGATTTTTGACACTTTATTTGACCCTTGCATTGATGTCAAGTGTCAATTGGATGGGAAAACTATTTCAAATTTAAAATGTCCAACAGGGATATGTCATGTGGCAAAGTGTAAACTAAAGTGTACACCATAGTGTTCATGAAGTAAGGTTCTTACAGATTGAACTTTGCTATTTGTACACTGATTTTTGACACTTGCATTGCTATCAAGTGTCAATTGGATGGGAAAAATGTTTGAAATTTAAACTGTCCAACAGGGTAATGTCAAGTGGCAAAGTGTAAACAAAAGCGTACACCATAGTGTATATGTAGCAAGCTTCTTTCCGCTTGAACTTTGCTATTTGTACAGTGATTTTTGATACGTTGTTTGACACTTGCATTGTTGTCAAGTGTCAATTGGATGGATAAAGCATGTGAAATTTAATCTATCCAACAGGGGAATGTCACGTGGCAAAGAGTAAACTAAAGAGTGCACCATAGTGTACACGTACCAAGGATCTTACAGATTCAACTTTGCTATTTGTACACTGATTTTTGACACGTTGTTTGACAATTGCATTGTTGTCAAGTGTCAATTGGATGGGAAAGCTATTGGAAATTAAAACTACCCAACAGGGTAATGTCACGTCGCAAAGTTTAAACTAAAGTGTACACCATAGTGTACATGTAGCAAGGTTCTTTCCGATTGCAATTTGCTAACACATTGCTTAACACTTGTATTGTTGTCAAGTGTTAATTGGATGTGAAAACTGTTTGAAATTAAAAGTGTCCAATGGGGTAATGTCACGTGGCAAAGTTTAAACTAAAGTGTACACCACAATGTACATGTAGTAAGGTTCTTTCCGATTGAACTTCGCTATTTGTACACTGATTTTTGACGCGTTGTTTGACACCTACATTGTTGTTAAGTGTCAATTGGACGGAAAAACTGTTTGAAATTTAAACTGTCCAATGGGGAAATGTAAAGTGGCAAAGCGTAAACTAAAGGGTACACCATAGCGTACATGTAGCAAGGTTATTTTCGATTGAACTTTACTATTTGTACAATGATTTTTGATACGTTGTTTGAGACTTACATTGTTGTCAAGTGTCAAGCGGATGGAAAAAGAGATTGAAATTTAATATATCCAACAGGGTAATGTCAAGTGGCAAAGAGTAAACTAAAGAGTGCACCATAGTGTACATGTAGCGAGGATCTTAACGATTTAACTTTACTATTTGTACACTGATTTTTGACACGTTGTTTGACGCTTGCATTGTTGTCAAGTGTCAATTGGATGGAAAAACTGTTTGAAATTTAAAATGTCCAACCGGGTGATGACCCGGGACAAAGTGTAAACTAAAGTGTACACCAGAGTGTACATGTCTCAATGTTTTTACCGATTGAACTTTACTATTTGTACACTGATTTTTGACACTTTGTTTGACCCTTGCATTGTTATCAAGTGTCAATTGGAGAGGAAAATTATTTGAAATTTAAACTATCCAACACGGATATGTCACGTGGCAAAGTGTAAACTAAAGTGTACACCATTGTGTGTATGAGGTAAGGTTCTTACCGATCGATGTTTGCTATTTGTACACTGATTTTTGACACGTTGTTTGACACCTACATTGTTGTCAGCTGTCAGTTGGATGAAAAATTGTTTGAAATTTAAACTGTCCAACAGGGATATGTCACGTGGCAAAATGTAAACTAAAGTGCACACCATAGTGTACATGTAGCAAGGTTCTTACCAATCGAACCTTGCTATTTGTACACTGATTTTTGACACGTTGTTTGACACATGCATTGTTGTCAACTGTCAATTGGATGGAAAAGCTGTTTGAAATTTAAACTGTCCAACAGGGTAATGTTACATGACAAAGTGTAAAATAAAGTGTACACCATCATGTACATGTAGCATGGCCTGTACCAGTTGAACTTTGCTATTTGTACACTGAATTTTGACACGTTGTTCGACACTTGCATTGTTGTTAAGTGTCAGTTGGATGGGAAAACTGTTTAAAATTTAAACTGTCCAACAGGATAATGTCACGTGACAAAGTATAAACTAAAGTGTACACCAGAGTGTACATGTCTCAATGTTCTTACCTATTGAACTTTACTATTTGTACACTGATTTTTGACACGTTGTTTGACCCTTACATTGATGTCAAGTGTCAATTGGATGGAAAAATCGCATGAAATTTAATCTGTCCAATAGGTTAACGTCACATGGCAAAGTGTAAACTAAAGAGTACATCATAGTGTACATGTAGCAAGGATCTTACGGATTGAACTTTGCTATTTGTACACTGATTTTTGACAAGTTCTTTCACACTCGCATTGTTGTCAAGTGTCAATTAGATGGGAAAATTATTTGAAATTTAAATTGTCCGATAGCAATGTCAATTGGTAAAGTGTTAACTAAAGTGTACACCATAGTGTATATGTAGCAAGGTTCTTGCCGATTGAACTTTGTTATTTGCATACTGATTTTCAACACGTTGTTTGACACTTACATTGTTGTCAAGTGTCAATTGGATGGAAAAACTGTTCAAAATTTAAACTGTCCAACAGGGATATGTTACGTGACAAAGTGTAATCTAAATTGTGCACTATAGTGTACATGAGGCAAGGTTCTTACCGATTGAACTTTACTATTTGTACACTGATTTTTGACACGTTGTTTGACATTTGTATTATTGTCAAGTGTCAATTGGTTTGGAAAAATGATTAAAATTTAAACTGTCTAACGGGGTAGTGTCACGTGGCAATGTGCAAACTAAAGTGGACCCCATAGTGTACATGTCGCAAGGTTCTTACCGATTGAACTTTGCAATTTCTACACTGATTTTAGACACGCTGTTTGACGCTAGAATTGTTGTCACCTGCCAATTGGATGGGAAAATAGTTTGAAATTCAAACTAACCAACAGGGTAATGGTATGTGGCAAAGTGTAAACTAAAGTGTACACCATAGTGTACATGTAGCATGGTCCTCATCGATTGAACTTTGCTATTTTTACACTGATTTTGGACATGTTGTTTGACATTTGTATTTTTGTCAAGTGTCAATTGGATTGGAAAACTATTTGAAATTTAAACTATCCAACATGGTAAAGTCACGTGACAATGTGTAAACTAAAGTGTACACTAGAGTGTACATGTCTCAATGTTCTTACCGATTGAACTTTACTATTTGTACATTGATTTTTGACACGTTGTTTGGCCCTTGCATTGTTGTCAAGTGTCAATTGGATGGAAAAATAGTTTGAAATTTAAACTGTCCAATAGGGATATGTCACGTGGCAAAGTGTAAACTAAAGTGTACACCATAGTGTGCATGAGGCAAGGTTCTTACCGATAGAACTTTGCTATTTCTACACTGAATTTTGACACGTTGTTTGACACGTGCATTGTTGCCAAGTTTCAATTGGATGAGAAAATTGTTTGAAATTTAAACTGTCCAACAGGGTAATATCACGTGACAAAGGTAAAATAAAGTGTACACCAGACTGTACATGTCTCAATGTTCTTACCAATTGATCTTTACTATTTGTACACTGATTTTTGACATGTTGTTTAACACTTGCATTGTTATCAAGTGCCATTACGATTGGAAAACTGTTTGAAATTTAAACTATCCAATTGGATAGTGCCACGTAGCAAAGTGCAAACTAAAGTGTATACCATAGTGTACATGTAGCAAGGTTCTTACCGATTGAACTTTGCTATTTGCACCCTATTTTTTAACACGGTGTTGGACACTTGCATTCTTATCAAGTGTTAATTGGGTGGGAAAACTATTTGAAATTTAAACTGTCCACCAGGTAATGCCAAGTGGCAAAGTATAAAATAAAGTGCACACCATAGTGTACATGTAGCAAGGTTTTACTGATTGAACTTTGATATTTGTACACTGATTTTTGACACGTTGTTTGACACTTGCATTGTTGTCAAGTGTCAATTGGATGGGAAAACTGTTTGAAATTTAAACTGTCCAACAAGATAATGTCACGTGGCAAAGTGTAAACTAAAGTGTGTACAGCATAGTTTACATATAGCAAGGTTCTTACAATTGAACTTTACTATTTGTACACTGATTTTTGACACTTGCATTGTTGTAAAGTGTCAATTGGATGGATAAACTATTTGAAATTTAAGCTGTCCAATAGAGACATGTCATGTGGCAAAGTGTAAAATAAAGTGTACACCATAGTGTACATGAAGCAAGGTTCTTAATGATTGAACTCTGCTATTTGTACACTAATTTTTAACACGTTGTTTGACATTTGTATTACTGTCAAGTGTCCATTGGATTGGAGAAATGATTAAAATTTAAACTGTCTAACAGGGTAGTGTCACGTGGCAATGTGTAAACTAAAGTGTATTCCATAGTGTACAAGTCGCAAGGTTCTTACCAATTGAACTATGCTGTTTCTACACTGATTTTGGACAGATTGTTCGACACTTGAATTGTTGTCAACTATCAGTTGGATGGAAAAACTGTTTGAAATTCCAGCTGTCCAACAGGGTAATGGTCGTGGCAAAGTGTAAACTAAAATGTACACCATAGTGTACATGTAGCACAATCCTCACCAATTGACTTTGTTATTTTTACACTAATTTTTGACACGTTGTTTGACACTTGTATTGTTGTCAAGTGTGGATGGAAAAACTGTTTGAAATTTACACTGTCCAATGGGGATATGTCACGTTGCAAGTTTAACTAAAGTGTACACCTTAGTGTACATGAAGCAAGGTTCTTACCGATTGAACTTTGCTATTTGTACACTGATTTTTGAGATGTTGTTTGACACTTGTACTGTTGTCAAGTGCCAATTGGATTGGAAAACTGTTTAAAATTTAAACTGTCCAACATGGCAGTATCATATGGCTAAGTGTAAACTAAAGTGTACATGTCGCAAGGTTCTTAGCAATTAAACTTTGCCATTTCTACACTGATTTTGGACGCGTTGTTTGACACTTGAATTGTTGTCAACTGTCAATTGGATGAAAAATCTGTTTGAAATTTAAACTGTCCAACGGGGATATGTCTCGTGGCAAAGTGTAAGCTAAAGTGTACACCTTAGTGTACATGAAACAAGGTTCTTACCGATTGAACTTTGCTATTTGCACACTGATTTTTGAAATGTTGTTTCACACTTGTAATGTTGTCAATTGTCAATTGGATTGAAAAACTGTTTAAAATTTAAACTGTCCAATATGGTAGTGTCACGTGGCGAAGTGTAAACTAAAGTGTACTCCATAGTGTACATGTCGCAAGGTTCTTACCGATTGAACTTTGCTATTTCTACACTGATTTTGGACGCGTTGTTTGACACTTGAATTGTTCTCAACAGTCAATTAAATGGCAAAACTGTTTGAAATTTAAATTGTCCAACAAGGTAATGATCCGTGGCAAAGTGTAAACTAAAGTGTACTCCATTGTGTACATGTAGCTTGGTCTTTACCGATTGAACTTTGTTATTTGTACACTGATTTTTGACATGTTGTTTAACACTTGCATTGTTTTCCAGTGCCAATTGGATCATAATACTTTTTGAAATTTAAATTGTCTTACAGGGTAATGTCATGTGGTAAAGTGTAAACTAAAGTGTGTACACCATAGTGTGCATGTAGCAAGGTTCTCACTGATTGAACTTTACTATTTGTACACTGATTTTTGACACGTTGTTTGACAATTGCATTGTCGCCAAGTGTCAATTGGATGGAAAAACTGTTTGAAATTTAAACTATCCAACAAGGATATGTCACGTGGTAAAGTGTAAACTAAAGTGTACACCATAGTGTACATGAAGCAAGGTTCTTACCGATTGAACTTTGCTATTTGTACACTGATTTTTGACACGTTGTTTGACATTTGTATCATTGCCAAGTGTCAATTGGATTGGAAAAATGTTTAAAATTTAAACTGTCCGATAGGGTAGTATCACGTGGCAATGTGTAAACTAAAGTGTACTCCATAGTGTACGTGTCGCAAGGTTCTTATCGATTGAACTTTGCTGTTTATGGACTTATTTTTGACACATTGTTTGACTTTTGTATTGTTGTGAAGTGTCTATTGGATGGGAAAACTGTTTGAAATTTAAACTGTCCAACAGGGTAATGTCACGTGGCAAAGTGTAAAATAAAGTGTATACCATCGTGTACATGTAGCATGGACCGTACCAGTTGAACTTTACTAGTTGTACACTGAATTTTAACACGTTGTTCGACACTTGCATTGTTGTTAAGTGTCAATTGGATGGAAAAATTAATTGAAATTTAAACTGTCCAATAGGGTAATATCACGTGACAAAGTGTAAACTAAAGAGTACACCAGAGTGCAAATGCCTCAATGTTCTTACCGATTGAACTTTACTATTTGTACACTGATTTTTGACACGTTGTTTGACCCTTACATTAATGTCAAGTGTCAATTGGATGGGAAAATTATTTCAAATTTAAAATGTCCAACAGGGATATGTCACGTGACAAAGTGTAAACTAAAGTGTACACCATAGTGTGCGTGAGGTAAGATTCTTACGGATTGAACTTTGCTATTTGTACATTGATTTTTGCCACGTTGTTTGACACTTGCATTGCTATAAAGTGTCAATTGGATGGAAAAACTGTTTGAAATTTAAACTGTCCAATAGGGTAATGTCAAGTGGTAAAGTGTAAACTAAAGTGTACACTGTAGGTACATGTAGCAAGGTTCTTTCCCCTTGAACTTGCTATTTGTACACTGATTTTTGATACGTTTTTTGGCACTTGTATTGTTGTCAAGTGTCAATTGGATGGAAAAACCATTTGAAATTTAATTTGCCCAATAGGGGAATGTCATGTGGCAAAGAGTAAACTAAAGAGTGCACTATAGTGTACACGTAGTAAGGATCTTACAGATTGAACTTGGCTATTTGTACACTGATTTTTAACACGTTGCATGTGGTCAAGTGTCAATTGGATGGGAAAATTGTTTGAAATTAAAACTGTCCAACGGGGTAATGTCACGTGGCAATGTTTAAACTAAAGTGTACACCATAGTGTACCCGTAGCAAGGTTCTTACCGATTGAACTTCGCTATTTGTGCACTGATTTTTGATACATTGTTTGACACTTGCATTGTGCTGAGTGTCAATTGGACGGGAAAACTGTTTGAAATTTAAACTGTCCAATGGGGAAATATCAAGTGGCAAAGTGTAAACTAAAGTGTACACCATAAAGTACATGTAGCAAGGTTCTTTCCAATTGAACTTTACTATTTGTACAATGATTTTTGATACATTATTTGACACTTGCATTGTTGTCAAGTGTCAATTGGATGGAAAAAGAGATTGAAATTTACTCTGTCCAGCATGGTAATGTCACATGGCAAAGAGTAAACTAAAGAGTGCACCATAGTGTACATGTAGCAAGGATCTTACCGATTTGACTTGGCTATTTGTACACTGATTTTTGACACAATGTTTGACACTTGCATTATTGTCAAGTGTCAATTAGATGGGAAAACTGTTTTATATTTAAACTGTCCTACAGGGCACTGTCAAGAGGCAATGTGTACACCATAGTGTACACGTAGTAAGGTTCTTATCGATTGAACTTTGTTATTTGTACACTGATTTTTGACATGTTGTTTGACACTTGCATTTTTGTCAAGTGTTAATTGGATGGGAAAACTGTTTGAAATTGAAACTATCAAACAGGTTAACTTAACGCGGCAAAGTGTAAACCAAAGTGTACACCATACTGTACATGTAGTATGATCGGTACCCATTGAACTTTGGTATTTGTACACTAATTTTTGACACGTTGTTTGACACTAGCCTTGTTGTTAAGTGTTAATTGGATGGAAAAGCTATTTGAAATTTAAACTGTCCAACCAGGTAATGTCAAGAGGTAAAGTGTAAACGAAAGTGTACACCATTGTGTACATGTAGTAAGGTTCTTTCCGATTGAACTTTGCTATTTGTACAGTGATTTTTGATATGTTGTTTGACACTTGCATTGTTGTCAAGTGTCAATTGGATCGAAAAACCGTTTGAAATTTAATCTGTCCAACAGGGTAATGTCTCATGGCAAAGAGTAAACTAAAGAGTGCACCATAGTGCACACGTAGCAAGAATCTTACCGATAGAACTTTGCTATTTGTACACTGATTTTTCACAAGTTGTTTGACACTTGCATTGTTGTCATGTATTAATTGGATGGGAAAATTGTTTGAAATTAAAATTGTCCAACGAGATAATATCACATGGCAAAGTGTAAACTCAAGTGTACACCATAGTGTATATGTAGCTAGGCTCTTACCAACTGAACTTTGCTATTTGTACAGTAATTTTTGACACGTTGTTTGATACTTGCATTGTTGTCAAATGCCAATTTGATGGGAATACTATTTGAAAATTAAACTGTCCAATAGGGTAATGTCACGTGATAAACTGTAAACTAAAGTGTGCACCATAGTTTACATGTCTCAAGGTTCTTACCGATTGAACTTTGCTATTTGTACACTGATTTTTGACACATTTTTTGACACTTGCATTGTTGTAAATTGTCAATTGGATGGGAAAACTGTTTGAAATTTAAACTGTCCAATATGGTAATGACACGTGATAAAGTGTAAACTAAAGTTTACACTAGAGTGTACATGTCTCAATGTTCTTACTGATCGAACTTTACTATTTGTACACTGATTTTTGACACGTTATTTGACACTTGCATTATTGACAAGTGCCAATTGGATTGGATAACTGTTTGAAATTTAAACTGTCCAACGGGATAATGCCACGTACCATAGTGTAAACTAAAGTGTACACCATAGTGTACATGTAGCAAGGTTCTTACCAATTGAACTTTGCTATTTGCACACTATTTTTTAACACGGTGTTGGACACTTGCATTGTTGTCAAATGTCAATTGGGTAGGGAAACTGTTTGAAATCTAAACTGTCCACCAGGCTAATGTCAAGCGGCAAAGTGTAAAATAAAGTATACATTATAGTGTACCTGTAGCAAGGTTTTTACCGATTGAACTTTGCTATTTGTACACCGATTTTTGACACGTTGTTTGACACTTGCATTATTGTCGAGTGTCAATTGGATGGAAAAATTGTTTGAAATTTAAACTGTCCAACATGGTAATGTCACGTGGCAAAGTGTTAACTAAAGTGTGTACACCATAGTGTACATGTAGCAAGGTTCTTACCGATTGAACTTTACTATTTGTATACTGATATTTGACACGTTGTTTGATGCTTGCATTGTTGTCAAGTGTCAATTGAATGGGAAAACTCTTTAAAATTTAAACTGTCCAACAGAGATATTTCACGTGGCAAAGTGTAAACTAAAGTGTATACAATAGTGTACATGAAACAAGGTTCCTAACGATTGAACTTTGCTATTTGTACACTGATTTTTGACACGTTGCTTGACATTTGTATTGCTGTCAAGTGTCAATTCGATTGGAAAAATGCTTAAAATTTAAATTGTCTAACAGGGTAGTGTCACGTGGCAATGTGTAAATTAAAGTGTACTCCATAGTGTATATGTCGCAAGGTTCTTACCGATTGAACTTTGCTACTTCTACACTGATTTTGGACACGTTGTTTGACACTTGAATTGTTGTCAACTGTCAATTGGATGGAAAAACTGTTTGAAATTCAAGCTGTCCAACAGGGTAATGGTACGTGGCAAAGTGTAAACTAAAGTGTACACCATAGTGTACATGTAGCATGGTCCTCACCGATTGAACTTTGCTATTTGTACACTAATTTTTGACATGTTGTTTAACACTTGCATTGTTGTCAAGTGTCAATTGGATGAGAAAACTATTTGATATTTAAACTGTCCAACAGAGATATGTCATGTAGAAAAGTGTAAAATAAAGTGTACACCTTAGTGTACATGAAGCAAGGTTCTTACCGATTGAACTTTGCTATTTGTACACTGACTTTTAAAATGTTGTTTGACACTTGTATTGTTGTCAAATGTCAATTGGATTGAAAAACTGTTTAAAATTTAAACTGTCCAACATGGTAGTGTCACGTGGCAAAGTGTAAACTAAAGTGTACTCCATAGTGTACATGTCACAAGGTTCTTACCGATTGAACTTTGCTATTTCAACACTTATTTTGGACGCGTTGTTTGACACTGGAATTGTTGTCAACTGTCAAGTGGATGGCAAAACTGTTTGAAATTTAAACTGTCCAACAGGGTAATGATCCGTGGCAAGTTGTAAACTAAAGTGTACCCCATAGTGTACATGTAGCATGGTCCTTACCGATTGAACTTTGTTATTTGTATACTGATTTTTGACACTTTGTTTAACACTTGCATTTTTGTCAAGTGTCAATTGGATAGGAGTACTTTTTGTAATTTAAACTGTCTAACAAGGTAATGCCACGTGGTAAAGTGTAAACTAAAGTGTGTACACCATAGTGTACCTGTAGCAAGGTTCTTACTGATTGAACTTTGCTATTTGTACACTAATTTTTGACCCATTTTTTGACACTTGCATTGTTGGCAAGTGTCAATTGGATGGTAAAACTGTTTGAAATTTAAACTATCCAAGAGGGATGTGTCACGTGGCAATGTGTAAACTAAAGTGTACACAATAGTGTACACGAAGCAAGGTTCTTACCGATTGAACTTTGCTATTTGTACACTGATTTTTGACATGTTGTTTGACATTTGTACTGTTGTCAAGTGTCAATTAGATTGGAAAAATGTTTAAAATTTAAATTGTCCAACAGGGTAGTGTCCCGTGGCAATGTGTAAACTAAAGTGTACTCCATAGTGTATATGTTGTAAGGTTCTTATCGATTGAACTTTGCTATTTGTAGACTTATTTTTGACATGTTGTTTGACTTTTGTATTGTTGTGAAGTGTCAATCGGATGGAAAAACTGTTTGAAATTTCAATTGTCCGACAGGGTAATGTCACGTGGCAAAGTGTAAACTAAAGTGTACACCAGAGTGTACATGTCTCAATTTTCTTACCGATTGAACTTTACTATTTGTACATTGATTTTTGACACGTTGTTTGACCCTTGTATTGTTGTCAAGTGTCAATTGGATGGGAAAACTATTTGAAATTTAAACTGTACAACAGGGATATGTCACGTGGCAAAGTGTAAACTAAAGTGTACACCATAGTGTGCATGAGAAAAGGTTCTTACCGATCAAACTTTGCTATTTGTACACCGATTTTTGATAGGTTGCTTGACACTTGCATTGTTGTCAAGTGTCGATTGGATGGGAAAATAGTTTGAAATTTAAACTGTCCAACAGGGTAATGTCGAGTGACAAAGTGTAAACTAAAATGTACACCATAGCGTACATGTAGCAAGGTTCTTTCAAATTGAACTTTGCTATTTGTACAATGATTTTTGATACATTGTTTGACACTTACATTGTTGTCAAGTGTCAATTGGATGGAAAAATGGTCTGAAATTTAATATGTCCAACAGGGTAATGTCACGTGGCAAAGAGTAAACTAAAGAGTGCACCATAGTGTACATGTAGCAAGGATCTTACCGATTTAACTTTGCTATTTGTACACTGATTTTTGACACATTGTTTGACACTTGCATTGTTGTCAAGTATTGTTCGCAAAATTATTTCTTCTCGGTTTTAAAACCCACCGCAAGTGTACGGTTCGTTAACAAGTAGTAAAATGGACTATGAGTCCAAGTATCGTTCCCACGAGGATTA
>NW_019262734.1:19861-22553 GCF_002742605.1 Olea europaea var. sylvestris | reverse complement strand
TTTTTTTTTTTTTTTTGCTCAAAATTTTTGTCTGTTATTCAATTTGTAATGTGAACGCTTGTTATCGTTGTCTAGTAATATTTGATGTTCATGAAATAAATTCATTTTACAGCTGTTGGTTTCTTTTGTTTGAATGGATTGAATGAGTTTAGTAGAATACGATTATAATTCGCAAACATCATTTTTTCACTGTTGTTTTGCATACATAAAGGGATTGTATAGCACAATATTTAATCTTTTCACGGTTGTTTTATACATCATTTTCAATATTTAGGGGTTTTCGCAATGAATTTAGAACACATGTTGTGACATACAGTCCAATACCAACATAGACGAATTGAGAGGAGGGCAGTTTTCGGGCTGTAGTGCAGTGCTGCTCAAGCTCATGCCCAATGAAAGGCCCAAAATGTCGAAAATATTTTAATTACAGTCCATAGCCCACTAATCATTAACCAACCTATCCCAATTTGTAAAATCAATTTCTTATTTTAATACTTGGCCCAACAATTTGTTTTACTATGCAGTCGCCCATTACCAAATTACAATCTTCATTCCACAATTTCCTTCAATTGAAAAATTTTGAAAAGCAAAAATTCAAAAATATTTTGAATAACCCTAATCTTTCTATTCTTTTTTCCTAGCTACCATCCCACTGGAGAGCCGACGATTGTCGGCGCCGACCATCGACCACAAACAAGATACGAGCTCTAAAGTCTGAAAGTTTCAACCTACAATTAATTCGATTATTGGTTAGTAATTGTGGCCTTTAATAATACTTATATCAAAAATAACTTTTTTTAATTTTTTTTTTCATTCATTATGCTTCTTAAACTTCAAGGGTTAATACGGATTTATAAATTATAACTTATTCTGAACTTCTGATTTTTTACTATCTGTGTTTGATGATTTTTAATTATGTTATGTTTATGGTTATATAAGTTATGTTTATGATTTTTGTTTGTTACAAACTTTTAGTTCTTAATCAATTTTTTGTTCAATTTTTTACAGGCATTTGATTGGTTTTTTTTTTCTTTTTTTTTTTTTAAGCATCACAACAATCTTAATAGTTCATCTAATTAGCTGTTTACTTTATTGGCAATGAACTACGTAAGTANGTAAGTATTTCACTTGATCTTGATCACCTTGAATTGCATTTTACATTGGAGTATGAGTTTACTAGGATTATTGGATTTGGTGTCGAATTGTTAACTAGTTATAATATTCTTGAATTGTTAGATAAGTAGTTGAATTGTTGATAGTGGTTTGTTAGGATATTGAAGTATTTTGATTTTTTATGCTTTTAGATTTTAGTATGGAACAAAATTGACCTCTTGCTAAAAAGGGAAGAACCTTGTTATCTTTCTTTACAAAAAGTGATAGATCTAAGCGTGCTCCAATTTCTATGATACCCCTTCCTCCAATTGCGTCTCTTGAAATTGAACAATCTTCATCTTTCAATCTAGAGTTGTAACCATCTGATTCTATTGAATGAGACCTAAGAAAAAGAAAGCAAATACATGAATATTTGTTTAACGAACACAATCATATTAGGTGTACCTATTTAAGGTTGAGCCTTATCAACCAAAACTTTTGGAGTATTAGAACAAAAAATGTTGAAAGTAGAAATGTCAATTTTAGGAGAAATATTTTATCATTGGTTACCATTAGATTTGATAGTTGGAAGAGGGTTAGCTAAGGAAGTAATTGTGCATTTCTTGTTCATATTGGTACAACATCTTCATTATATCAGAATGGCTGTAAGAGAAGATTTGGAGATGTAATGAAACCAGCTCAACATATTGACAAGGTATGCATGCTTTATCAAGTGAGGAAAAATAGAAAAATTGTTTCCTTCTTTTTAGAATTTGGGATGACCAAATTTTTTGTTAAGATAATTGGGGGTTTTAATTAAAGTGCGCGTTAAGAGGAATTCTATTCAGAATGCTTTTGGAATTGTATTCAAAGCCTATTTGGCAAATTCTTGTTGAAGTTCGATTTGAAAACCCTATTGGGAGTTGTAATTTGTGTTGGACTTGAAGAGATCAATATAAGAAAACTTTTGGGCATTCTATTTCATCTACAACTCTATTTCTAAAGCTTGGATTGTTCTCTATATATAGTTGGCTGTTTATTATGATTTAGTAAGAACCTGAAAACATTGTAAACGTATAATCTTTGTATTCTTTTTTCATAATATATACAAAATATCAATTCTCTGCAAATTACATTGCCCTTATGTTCTTGTGATCAATTACTTCATATTATGACTTAATCTCTTATTTTCTCCAACAACTTGGTATTGAATTAATCTAGTATTATCTTTCACTTTTTCCAACAAACTGGTATCAGAGATGTTCCACTTTAAAAAAGTGGTTTTAGATCTAGTTCGAATTATAACAACTGATATAAGAGCTTTTGGTGTTGAAATTCTTTGGAAGATCTAAGTTTTGATTAAGTAAATACCTAAACTTGATATTTCGTGATGTTTCAATGAAGTACGATATTCCATTATTAGATCACAATACAAGATTCTCTTTGTTGCATGTAAAGGTGACTTGCTAAGATGGATTTGGACGACACGTTGATGGGATTTGACAAGATGTCCACAACCTGGACTATGGAAGAAAAACAACAGACAGATCAAAAGGCCCTATCTCAAATACAGTTTCATCTTTCAAATAATAATTTTTTT
>NW_019262734.1:10237-11674 GCF_002742605.1 Olea europaea var. sylvestris | reverse complement strand
GTTGACTGGTTGTCTTGTCACTTCTAATTTCTATATGTAAACATGGACCATTCACAATTTGATGCACTCACCCAAAAAATAGCGGCTATCCAAACCTAAATGACTGCTACTCTTGAAGAGAGTAATGCCCTCTCTGCTAATTTGAACAATTTTAAGCAAATCCCTCATACAATCGATGTTGATAATTTTGAAGTATACAATAATAGACATTATCGTCATTGAAGAGGAGATCGAAAATATTTTTGATACAATCATAGTGATAGGGAACAAGTTTGTCGGCGAGAACGAGCCTATGACCATCACGGTACTCATTCTCTTCCTCATCATAAGGAGAGTTTCTTTCGAGACACTAAATTACACACTCCTACTTTTGATGGTTGCTCAAATTTTGAAATTTTTACACAATGGACTGCTCTTAAACAACGGAATCAATTAATGACTGAGTATATTGCTCAATTTGAGGAATGTCAAATAAAATGTAATGTCATTGAGGATGAGGCCTTGACTTTGAGTAGGTTTATACAAGGTGTAAGAAATGAACTTAGGCGTAAGATTTTCTTTCGAGGCATCACTAATCTTGATCACGTTTACTTTTTAGCCCGACATTATGAGTTGGTTATTGGTACTCCATATAAAAAGTGTGGTGCCCACCATACAGCCATATCATCAGTGCCACCTCCTCCTAAGTCTAGTAGAAGACCTTCCCCGTCTTATATTCCTCATGTATTTCTAAGGACTTTGTCTCTCCTACAGTGCTTCAACTGTAAGGACTTTGACCACATCTCTTCAAAATGTCTTAGTCGACCCTTAGTCATGGAAGAATGAAAGAAAATAATAGATGAACCGTTAGAAGATCTAATCTATGAACCTAAACTTGAAGATTTTGATGACTTGGATGATAGTGAGGACACCTCTTTAGATGGAATTCGGACTCATCCTCAGACTCCAAATACTATACCCCTTGTTTCCAGCACCTCTCAATTACATGTTATATGTCATACCCTTACCCAACCAAAATAGCCCAATGATTTCACCAATCACTTTTGGAGAACCCAGTCACCTTTGGTTAGCACTAAATCGAAATTCTCCATTGTAGACCAACCTCAGACTAATGGTCAAAATGAACTTACTAACCAAAGTCCTAGCAATTTATTAACATCCCTAGTCTAGAAAAATCTTGGGAATTGGGATTTGATCCTCCCAACTTTTCAAATTGCATATAATAATTCTGTGAATCAATCTCTAGGTCTAAATCCATTGGAAGTTGTTCATGGTTATAAGTTTAGGTGGCTGATAGACCTTACTCCCATATCCCCGCATGCTAGTGTGTTGATGTTAGCTAAAGCATTTGTACGTCATCTTCATGACTTGCATATTGAGATAAATAAACAACTTTAAGCAAGTAATATATCATATCAACTTCAAGCTTATTTGCAT
>NW_019262734.1:0-2200 GCF_002742605.1 Olea europaea var. sylvestris | reverse complement strand
CACGAACACCAAAGGCTCATGATCTGAACGACAAAGGGAAAAATGGTCCAGAACTAAAATATTGCCTAAAATGGAGAATGAACACCACTGCAGAGTCTAAAGAGCCTCCAAGAGTAACCTTTCTTTTTGGACCATCACCAGAATCTCATCGATGCGCTCTCACGCATGCTACCGCCTCTCCGCGTAGTGCTCACGCGCTACCATTTTGTGGTGGTGCATATCTTATCTTGTCATCTTTACCTCGATGTTAGGAGTCCTAATATGTCCTCCATTTCCCCCACTAGATCTTTTAATCTTTTAATTATCTCGAAAGTATGTTCGATCAATTTGATTTTCAACAAATTTTCGATCAATTTTTCTGCATAACGGTTTCTACTACTTTTTACCTTATTTATCTGCACCTTTTAACATAGATTTTAAACTCCAAGACCATAAAGCCAAGCTGTGATGCCATTTATCATGGAAATTCGGGCTCATTTTCAGCCAACAAATCAAACACCAACCATTTAATTTCTCAACCCAAATCCAAACCTCGCTCATGGTTACCCAATAACATTATCCACTAAGAATAATATGGTGGCTGCAATATCACAAAGGAAGAGGAGAAGAACGAAGACACCACGCAAAGCTCTCAAATGCACAAGACACTCTCATGCGTTACTTATAATACCATTTGTCGAGAAAGTACTTCGATTCGTGCATAAAATTGGGCTCAATTTTCCAATACAAACAATCAAATAACAACCAAGGTTGCTCGAACCCACAACCCTATTCACTTCAGTTGCCTAATTTCTTGTGCCCACAAAGGATACAAATCTGGTGATTAATTGCAACCACGAAGGAGGAGAAAAATGGGGAAAACAATTGGCTTAAAGCCAAGCACAAAGGAGAGAAATCACCAAAGATGACTGCCTCTTTTCTTGCAAATAACACATACAAGTTCTGCCTAAACAAAGAGGCTTATCTATAGATTCTGGGATAGAAAACACCATGGGCTAACAATAAGCAAATTGGCCAATATATTATAAATAGGCTAAACACAAATTGGGCCAAGTAATACAATACGAAATAGGGCAACAAACCAAAGGTAAGTTGGCTAACTCATAAAGGACGGTCCAATCAATGAATGGACCCTGAGCAACACAAATTAATGGTTGCTTCCATTGGCCCCAATTTATTCATGACCAATCAATTGTGGTGTCGATATAATTAATTCAACAAATGTTTTAACATCATCGTCTGAATTTATTGGGTATCAAAATCCAACAGAAGATGATAAGTGTTGTATTTCAAAACTAAGCTAGTGGATGAGGGTCACGAAGGATACAAGCACGACTATATTTTTACTTTGAACCCTACCAAAAATGAAGCGCGAAGAAGCCACGTTTGAATTTTCATAAAAGAATAGCACTGATTAAGAAAACACATTTCTTTCTGTTATCCTCAAGTGTCTTGTCCACAACTCTGATATATAATTGATTCTTTGGAAAAAAAAAAAAGGTTCTTTTGCTGATCACATTTGCCTTTAAGATTTGAAGCACTGAAATTGCAAGTGTTTTCTGCAATATCGACACTTTTTATAATTTCGTTTGTATTAAGTTATTGTTTACATTTTATGTTAAATTGGTCGAGATTGAATTTTTACATGAATGATGTAACTGAGGGTATATAAACACTATTTCTAATCTATCCAGTTATTAAAAAGGTTAAACATTATTTGTACATAATCAAGGAACTTTACGTGTGAAGTACGAGTGTACGACTCCAACTAGTAGATATAAATGAGTGATGAATAAGTAGAAAGTACATTTGAATCCCTAAAAAATATATGAATAATAAGTAACTTGAGTGTTTACAAATAATTTATAAGAATGAGCCAAACAAAGGCTTAGTTAGAAGCTACGGAACTAATGATTGATTGAACAAGACAATTTACGTGACATTAAATATTCAACATTAGCTGGGTGCGTTGGACCCCATGCTCCATTTTTCATTTACACATTTCGTGGCATAAATATACACTTTTAAAAAAATATATATTCAAGATATATATCTTTTTAAAATTTCCTTCCCACGCTGACATTTAGAAACTTTTTATTTCTTAAAACTTCATACAGGTTTATGGATGCATTAACATACGTGAATATGTCATGAGAAACATTCATGAAATAAAATATAATAATTGAGTTCTATGTTCACA
>NW_019262733.1:24903-25954 GCF_002742605.1 Olea europaea var. sylvestris | reverse complement strand
GATATTCACAGCTCACAGCAATGAACAATGAATCGTCGGTAAACTATAAGTGAATTTTAATTAGAAAAGTTGTTTTTTTTTTTTCTTTTTTTTACCATTTATTGAAATTGGAAATCAGTTTTCGGACAGGTATGTTTGACTGAAGAATATACAAAGCTCAAGGCCAGATTGGAGATTTTGCTGACAAACCAAAGGTAACAGAGCCTCTCTCTTTGTCCACTCCCTCAGTTACAAATAATTAGGGATTGTTTGATATGGCTTCTGAGTTCTGACTAAGGGCATCTTCAATGGGAGGTTATATTAGGGTAAAAACTCCTCCAATGGTACCTCAAATATAGCTCAAAAGATATTGTAAAGTGTAACATTATTAATTTATGCCAAATAAAAATACAATAAATGACTTTATAACTAAAAAATACTAATGAAAAAAACAATCATTTGTAACTGATGTATAGAGATGATAGTTAAATATTAAATGACATTTAAACATACTTGTAATGAGATTTGAATTTGAATAGGAACTGAAATTGTAACCGTTCATTCTTGTGATTGAATGGAAGCACGATCGATTTCATTTAATTAATAACAACCAAAACTTCTGATTCGATTTTGATTCTTGCAACGATTCAATCTTCTTCCGTATTCTACCTCAACTATTCAGTTAATTAGAAAGCAAATATGGACCATATTTGTATACTATTATCCTCTTCCTTAATCTCATTTTTTTTTTGTTATTAAAAAGCAAGAATGGGGTAATTTAATCTCATTTTTCTGGTGATTTATTACTCGTTATTTCTCTCGAATGTACAATGCTTGTGTGTTTTTTTGGTGGTTTGTGACCCCGAAATACCACCACAAGCCATGTGAGTGTAGAAGAAAGATATTTCTATGAAAGAAATACAGGAAAACTAATTTAATTTTTATTTGAAAACTAACCATTCAACGTGTTTCTTATTCCAAAAGCACCTTTAGAGAAAATCGCAGTAGTCATTCTTCTTCTAAAAGTTCTTTTAACTAAAAAAAACACTTTTGTAAAATGATTCAAATGGAT
>NW_019262733.1:0-22555 GCF_002742605.1 Olea europaea var. sylvestris | reverse complement strand
AAAATTAACTTATATTATCAATTCAAATTTTAGATAACACATATTTGGATATGAAGATTAATGATCATAATTCGTTTAATAATCTCTCCCGAGTGGACTAAAAATATCCTCTCGTGTGACTTTTCTGTATCTTTATGAAAGATGCAAAGATGCATATCATGTTTCTCTCTTGGCAAGGGTTTTAAAATATGGAAGAATCAATGAAAAGGGTTCGATAAACATTTAAAAAAGGCCAAAAATCGTTCCAATTAATTGCAAAATAGTCCCAATCTTTTAAAAACAGCAAATCAGGTCCCCCAACTCGGCAGACGGGGTGCCTAGGCTCTATGGCACAACTTGGCACTTGGAGGACGCTGAAGAGTTCTTTCTTTTTGTAGCTTCGATCCTAAGGATAATTGCACGTCCAGTCCCTCAACTTTTATGTTATCCATTTTGGTCCTCAAATTTTGACTTCCTTTTCAATAATGACCCCCAAAAAATTGCGACCCTAGATCCCTGAACTTTCGACATTTGTACACTTTTGTCCCCAAAGTCATGTTTTTGTACACTTTTGGTCCTTTTTCCTTCCTTTAGCTTTCTTCTCCTTCAATTTGGGATTTTGGCCTACAAAAACTATAATTACGCAATTATGAATAGAAATTCACTCAATTTCATCAATAATGAGATCGTTAAAGTACATTAAGTATAGCGATATATATCTATTTTTTATCGGACTTTACAATTACTGTTACTGCATGTCAAATATCAATTCAACCAGCAATCAATTAATCAAAAAAATCAAGGTTGTGTTTAGTTTGTTGTTTTCAAACTGTTTTCAGTTTTTACTTTTGCAAAACGCTAAAGACGTATTTGGCCGACATTTATGAAAATGCATTTTTTGAAAATAAATGTTAATTTATAACATAAAACTCGACACATTTATGATGTTTTGATTGTATTCTGTGGAAATTTTGAATACATTCAAAATATAGAAAACAAGCGTTAAAAATTAAAAACTTCGAAAAATAAAAATATAAAATTCTAACAAATAAAATTGGAAAATTAAAAGTTTTGAAAAAATTAAATGTAAAATTCTAAAACACTAAAATTCTAAAAAAAAAAAAAAATTATAAAAATTTCTAAAAAGATAAAAATATTTAAAGTTAATGATTATTTACATTAGAATTCTTAAAAAAAAAAANTTAGGCAAACAATTATTTATATTAAAGCTTACTTATCTCCTTTTGATTAAACTTTTAAGTTTAGCCAAACATGGGTGTACACTGAAATTTTTTAAAAAAAATTATGCAGAACCAACTCATGAACAAATCAATTGCTGAGCTTAAGAAAAAGGTATGTTCTTGTAGCTTTTATGTATAAAGTAGACATGATTTAAAGATGTTCGTGTATGTAAGAATGACACTATCTCGTTGGAATATAATAGGTACGTTGACCAAAAATAACATGTCTTAGTAATTGCAAATGATCTAGTTAACTTTACATCTTCTTGTAAATATGGTAATGATCCCGATGAAATGGTGTAGCCGAACTCGAATTTATGGAGAAAAATATTTTGTTTGCTGTTATTATATTGTATTTATCTTCCCTTGTTTCATATAAGGACAAGGCATTGCAAGATGAAAACACCTTACTTTTGAAGAAGATCAAAGAGGAGAAAGAATTATCCCAGAAGTTACAACAGGAACAAAATCATGACATCATATCTTCTTCTGTTCCACAACTTTTGAGCTCGGGTAAATTCTCTTTTTATATGCGTGCGCTGACAGATGGAAACCAGTTACTTTCATAATAAGTTACTTTTTTACTTAAAAAGTAACATGTATATCTAAGAGCACATTTGCGAACAAAAATTTATTCCTGGCTAACTTTTACAGATAAACATGGAGAAAAAGATAATTTTACATCAATAAAGTAGTCCTAATTTTTACGAAAATGTTAAAAACTTGAGTTCATCTGGTAAAAAAAAAAAAAACATTAATTAACTGCCTGTAATTTTCTTGCAAAATATAGCAATAACATTATGTTCAAAGCAGGAACTGTGCTATCCAGTTGAGAATACAGGGGAAAACAGAGAGACCATATATAAATTTGCACGTATAAAATGCAAGAGAATGAAATATCAATTTTCCATCCAAATTCCTACTTAAGGTGTTTGATTGTTATTTTTTGCCTTTGAAAATATTTTCAAACTTTTGAAAATATGCTTAATTTTCCCTTTTTTTTTCGGGGGGGAGGTGGTTTTTTCCTCAAAACAAGGAAAACATTTTCTTTTGTAGGTGATATTTTTCGTTTCAATCAAACACACAATTATAGTTATACAAGCATTAATATTTGCTTATTTGATTGGTACGCAAGGATTGAATATGTCCCTGCAGAAGACATTGAATTTAATTTACCAAGAATTTCAGGTGAACATGGAGAAGTTGAAGGCCAGTCTCAATCAGCTAATGCAGTAATACCTCCATGGATGATCAACCATCTGCACGAGTCCAATAGGGGATAAGAACATGTTTGGTTGTACTTAGAAGTTACTTTTCTGAAAGTATATATGTATCTACACATAGACCTTCGGAAAAAGTAACTTTTAAGTTATATTTAAGACCAATCGAAAGTCTTGTGTACATATTTATCCATAATCAGGCTTCCGATGGTTGGCTGCTATTGTACTACTTGCAAGGAGTGTTGATCTCGACCACCTCATTGTAAGTGAGAGGCGAGATTATTTGTTTAAGTGCTTTTAAAATACTGCTTGGTCGATGTTGTTTCAAGTTATCGTTATCGATATATATGAGCTATGTACAGAGGTAATAAATTGTACTGTGGTTTGGTATTGTACCGAAGATTGTAAATCACTATGTAATATGCTATATATATGCTAGTTTCTTAACTTTATTATTTGCATTCACTATTTTTTTAAATAATTGATTAACCTTGATTTTAACTTAGAAAAATTACTTAAGTGGTTATGCATCTTTTTTTTTTTTTTTTTTAAATTTTTTAATACCATGATAGACCTATAAAATTGCAAACGCGTTTGGAATTTATAAGAAATTCTCTCTCCAAAATCGTAAGTTCCATGAAAGTAAATATATTGTTGGAGTAACACATTTTCGAATTTAATAATTTAATCTACTTAAATGTTGATTGATAATCAATAAAAATTTGAATTTCTTGCATAAAAGATCTTAAAAAATGAATTACCTTGGAATTCATATCAAGTTTAGTGCAAACATGATTCATAATTTTCGGACTACAAACATAGCCAAAGATGTGGACAAATAAATTAGAAACTCCATGATGTCATTATACCTCAATTGCCGTAACCATGGGACAAAAAAGAGTGTTAAATTGGATATTTTAATTTAAAGAGCTATTACATTGAGAATTATCTTGTTTTTGCTACGCCGTCACAATTATTAGTTGCTGACGCAAATGAAAGAAAAAACTATAGTGTTTGATGGTTGTTGAATGTATTAAAGTTAACCCGTCAAATAATCATTGAGTTCTTTGAACGTAATCTTACAACTATTATAGAAAGACTCGTGGAGGATTGTGCATTGCACGATTCCTATTATAATTTAAGAAATTTATTTTGTAAAAAATTTTCTTTCAAGGACTAAGAAATCAGCAGATAGAATGTATGACATGTAGTTCAAAAAACAATATACTATGCAAGATAAATTAGAAACTCCAAGATGTCATTATACCTCAATTGCCGTCACAATGTGACAAAAATGAGAGAGCTATTAGATTGAGAATTAACTTGTTGCTGCGCAGCACAACTATTGATTGTTTTATTATTATTTTTTCCCCAAAGGTTCCTTTATTAAAATCCTCGTTTATGGCGGAGGAAAACCGTATTTGCAATATTAAAAAGACAATCCAAATATCAAGTAAGATCTCAATAGACACCATTACGCAAAACTTCAAACTGCATAGTTCACTTCCTCAAATAAGAGACCCCTATCACATCTAGACGAATTGAGCCTCGAGCAAGCCTTGGCCAGTCTATCCAGTTATTAACACGTTTCAAAAGGCCCTTAGCTCCCAACCCAGCTAGACAATCTGCCACTTGATTCCCTTCTCTCCATTGATGTGTCACTTGGTAATCAAACTTCGATAATAGCTCCACTAGATCATCCCAAAAGTCACA
The DNA here is from genome assembly GCF_002742605.1 of Olea europaea var. sylvestris. NCBI lineage: Eukaryota > Viridiplantae > Streptophyta > Magnoliopsida > Lamiales > Oleaceae > Olea > Olea europaea. Next base: position 18,402 of record NW_019262733.1, on the reverse strand, counting down.
CAGATACTACAAAGAACATTTCTAGGATAATATCCATGAGACCACCAACAGTGAGTCACACTCAATGTCAATATGATTTATCCCCAACTCACGACATAACTGCAAACCTTCAATGAGTGCTCTCAGTTCAGCTTCATTATTAGTCCCGTTGCTGAAATAATTACTAAAAGCTGAAACCAATTCACCTTTTTCATTTCTAATCACTCCTTCACCACCAATTTGTCTAGGATTCCCAAGACTACTACCATCGACATTAAGTTTCACTCAATTATGGAGTGGTTTTTTCCACGAAACCACTCGAATCTGCTTTGTTGTAGCTAGTACTCGAGTATCTCGAGCATTCAAAGCACATGCTCATCTTGACTAGTTAGCACCTTGGCATTTGAAGGGTTAAGAGAAACCTATTGTAACCAAAATTTAATGGATAAAAACATGTCCTCAACATATTCAAGCTTACCCTCAATCCTTGCTTTACATCTTCTTGTCCATGATCTCCAAGTAATTAAGCTTGGAAGCAAACCAATCAAGCATCCCAACTGTGAAGATTTTCTTGGTCTGTTCCACCATAAATTGATTCTTTCCACCCAATTTTGTCCAGCGCACACCCACCAAACAAACAACATTCATCCACACCTTATCTACAAAGTCTCCAAAGCTTAAAATATAAGAAGCATTTTCCTCGTGACCTGTAGAACATCAATCACGTTTGGATGCAAGGTTAATGCCAACTGACTTAATGCGTTCATCAACACATAAACTCCCATTTAGAGCTTTCCACATCCACACAGAGACACGTTTAGTCGGAGCATTATTCCACACCCAGGCCACCCTTTCAACTTGCTCAATTCTCACCTTCACCACCTCCCAAGCCGATTTTGTAGTAAATAATGAGTGTTTATGTGGTTTCCAAATCAACAAATCAGTTCTCGTTCTTCGAGTTTTAACCTGAGATACAACTTCCTTAGCCAGAGTGTCACCAACAAGGTTTTCAGTCGAACCATATCCCATCCATTTTCTAAGCAAATTTCATTAGTTTTCAGGTTCGATTCTAAAAGCTGGGTTACTTGTGCACATAGAGGGCCCCCCACTATCCATTTGTCAAACCAGAAAGAGCAAGAACCATCCCTTATCTTGCATTGACTGTGCTCAATCACCTCCAGAAGACATTTTCTCACTAACATCCAGAAGCGAGTTATGTCCAATATCCCCCGTTTAGAGTATCTAAAAAATCTTGCCCACAATGAATCTGAAGATAGAAACCGCAATTCCCCCCTCCCCAACACAAGTCGGCACAATTTGTTCCACGAACACGCTTTTTTCTTAGTACTTCAATTAATTTCACCCCAAAAAGGATGAAAGAATGGAATTTAACTTCCGGAACACAGATTTAGGAATACTCCGCACTAATAATAAATGAAGGGTCATACTAGAAAGGACATGACGTAGAAGCACTAGCCTCCCTTGTGATAATAAAAGCATCTTCCAACTAGCAATTTCTTCCTGAATTTTAACAATCAAAGACTCTAAATGACGAGAACTTAGCCCTCCTTGCACAACTGACACCCCCAAATACAACAAAGGAAATTGGCCCTCTTTAAACCCTATCTCCCCATATAACATCGCTTTTCTACACTGAAGAACAATTCTTTGAGAAAAAGGTGGCCGACTTTTCTTTATTGAAAAAGCCTCATAATTGAATACCATGGATTTGTTATGCACTGGTCAATCAACTGGCAAAATTTATTTGGGAAGCCAAAAGTTTGTAGAACATGCCTCAAGAAACGCCAGTCCGCCCTATCATACGCTTTTGCCATATCCAACTTAACCATCACATTTTCCCCTCGCACATTTTTTATTCATTGTACTAACTCGTGTAAGAGCGATATTTTCAACAATATTTCTTTCAACAATGACAGCTCATTGCTCAGCTGAAATAATTCTAAAAAGTAAGGCAGCCATCGACCAAAATTTTTTAGAAAATATTATAGACTACAAAGCACGGACTTATAGGTCTGCATTTATCAAACCCAATTGGTTTCTCCACCTTTAGAATGAGGGCAATATAAGATGATGTGTAAAACCGAGCAAGCTCTCCTCCAAAGAAATCTTGTGCAGCTTAAATCACTTCCTTTTTGATAATATCCCAACATTTCATTAAAAAACTTGATCCAAACTCATCCGACCTAGGTGAGCTATCCATGGGAATCGTAAAGACGGCCTCTTCTACCTCAGTCGACATAGCACAAAGATATTGACACTTTTCGTCAGTCAATGCATCATCAGTCAATCTAGATAAATCTAGTACTGTCCCACATGTTTTTTAGTAAGAAAATTATGAAAATACCTCACTTCTTCCATATGTATTTGTTGGGGAGAAAATAATTGAGTCCCATTCTCTAGCGTCATTCGGTCCAGCCTTCTATTTTTTCGATATTGTGCAATCACTGCATGAAAAAAATTAGTGTTGTTATCCCCCTCCCTAAGCCGCCGTTTCTTTGCTACTTGAGAGAGTCTAATTTCTTCTCGCTTCTACCATTCCGCTAACACAAATCCTATTCCACCTCATCCGAAAACCCCTCTTACAATTACTCTTCTAGTATCTCCGCTATTTCCTGAAGCTATGATATAATGTGATCAACCCTTCCAAAGACTTGTTTATTTCATATTTTTAGCGCCACTTTAGTCCTTGTAAGCTTTGCCACCAACCTCTGTAAACCTCCCAACTCCACATCCTGAGTGCAATCCACCCATGCTTCCTTAACACAAGACATAAAGGATTCATGCTCACAAGCAATGGACAGTGATTAGATGTCTCCTTAGCCAACAATCTCAAGCCCATTTTCGGATACAAACTAGCTGCCTTGGAATTAGTAAAAGTCCGATCAAGCCGAGCCCCTCCTAGGTACTCCATCTTGGCCATTACACCATGAAAAATTTCTCTCCTCCGAATTTAACTCAATCACCCCTCATCTATCAATACAAATATTAAAATCATCCATCGCCACCATAGGGTGTTGTTGCCTACCTATACGCTCTGAATCATTTCTAACGATATTAAAATCACCAGCGACAATCCAAGGTAAACAGCTAACCATTATTCTCTCAAATTCTCGCCACAGCAACCTGCTTTCTAGAGCAATACATTTAGCATAAATGAAAGAAATCATCACCATACTTGATTTCCCTTGTAAAGGCTCAAAAGTCAGGGGTTAAGTATTACAAATTCAATTTTCATGTGGCAAGTTTCAAAATGCAAAACTCGGGTATTAACTAATTAATTAAAAATATTTATTAATTAATAAGGTCACAATTATATAATTAATGGTCACAACTTTATTCATTGTCATATATTGTCAAATTAATTGGCTACAAATTATTTAAAGGTCACAAATCAAAAATTTTATAGATCGCGGTTTATTTTATTGGTTACAAATCAAAAAATTACATGTTACAATTTATCTATCGATTACGGATTTTCAAATTTATTGGTCAGAAGTTATATTTTAGTTACAAATTATCGAATTATAAAGTCAGTTAAATAGTTGGTCATATACACCAAATAGTGGGTCATCAACGCCACTGCCACCCCAGCAACCACCCTCAACCCATCATCGTCGCCGCCACCACGACATTATTACCAACAAAATCGTCACCACTAGATTCAATCAACTGCCAAGAAAAATCACAACGCCACCAATAACCTTCTCCACCGCCACCAAAAACCACCACGATCACCACCACCAAACACATGAACAATATCCAACCCACAAACTAACCAATATAACCAAACCATCGACACGACCACCACCAAAAACCATCACAGCCACCAAGACCACAACCACCACCAGAAACCACTACCAAACACACCCAACAATACACCACCTCCCAACCTTACCAACACTACCCAAATCACCACTGCCACACAAGCACCGTTGCTACCATCACCATCATCATCACCATTGGCAAAACAACCACAACCTCCACTCCTTCACAGACCAACCACATCAACCACTGCTGTAGATCGCAAATGGTTATTGTTCTGCAATAGATCAATGTTCATGATAAGAGCAACGACATCGACGCTTAACATCAATAGATTGCAAAACCCCTAGCCATCGCCATCGTCGTCGTGAGCAAATAAGAAGAAGCGCTCACGTCCCTCTCCTTAATCGTCATGAACAAATAAGAAGCAATGTGAATCGAAGAAGAAGCATAAAAATGGTGGAGTCGCTGTTGCCGTGAGGAAGACGAAGTGAATGTCACGTGTGGCGGTTGGGGTGAATTAATTAGGGATACTTGATTTTTGAACAAATAAATTTGATCGCTAATTTTTGAATTGTGCATTTTAAAAACCTGGATATTTGTAATTTCCACTAAACATTAAGTTCTTCTTTGAACGTTATCTTTCAAGTATTATAGAAAGATATATCCGTGTAGAGCTCTTAATTAGCACTCCAATGATTTTCTCTCCGCACCTTGATTTCCTTTTATTTATTTGTTTTATTTTGTTATTTAAGCTTTTTAAAATTTAAGCAGATGGATCTGAGACAATTTGTACATTTTTTTAATAACAAAAGACTAATGATCACAATGTCTCGATCATATTGCTTCACTTTCTTGCCACTCAATAACTAATACTCCAATTTTCTCTTACTTCTAAGTAAAATTTCTAAACTTAGTCAAAGAAGAATTTAGTTTTCTAGAAACGAAAAGTAACATAATGCTTTTTCAAAACTAATCCTTTTACACGATTGCTTCTTAAATCACCTAGAATCAATTTGATTGACACGAGGTAAAAATGATTTTAAAATAATGTCATACATAGTCAACGATTTCTAATTATTCAAACATTAATGAATAACAAGCTAATAATAAATTAATACATTAAATAATAAGCTGTCACATGAAATGAGTTGACTATAACGAGTATTACAAATAATTTTAGAGTAATGCCGTTTGTACCCGAGCGTTTACACGGCCCCTTCGCGTCCCTTTCATGGGGGTCGGCACTGACTCCTGTGTAAGGGGAGAGGTGGGGCCGGGCAACCGGGCTTGTAAAAGTTTGGGTGGTCTATGATTTTAACCAAGACGGGAACCGTGATTTGTACTTCGTAATCGTAATCGTAATCACCAGGCACATGCTCTTCATGTGCAGGTCCTGCTCTCCTTTATTAGATTTGCCCAAATTGCTCCCTCCTCAATGAACACAGATAACGCGCACACATGTTTCACTCTTCCCACGTAAATCCGACACTTCGTCTTGCGTGATAGGTCTTTCACATTCAAAACCGATCTAAGTGTCACCTCAAATCGACAGATTGTGTACTATTTTACCTTACTATTTTGATATATTGGTCAATTTCATATTGAATTTTGTAGTGCATAGGTCTATATATGCAGCCACCCCTTTTTTTTTTCGGATTTCTTGATCAGATCTTATGTATTGAGTTTCCTTCCAATTCTTGATTTTGAGTGTGAATTGAATGGTGGGTCGTCACAAAATCTTGATTTGAGGTAAAAACTATGTTCTTTTGTCGGTTTGATTCAATCTGAGTGATGGTTTTTCTTGGATTCTTGAATTGGTATTGAATAGTGGAAGACACAGGTGAAAGATGCGGCGACGGGCAGCCGATTACCGGCGCCCGGTTCGAAGGAGGTTGTCATGTTGGATCTGGGGGCTTCTTGTGATATTTTCAGTTGCAGGTTTTGCTTTGTTTGTTCTTCATCACAATCAGCACCAGGAGGATCTTGTGGAGCAGCCTGTTTTAGTAAGTATAGAGCAGAAATTATTTCCCTTTCAATCTTGCTACATAGACATGCTTGACATAATTCTTAACATAATACATACTACGGCGTGACAACCTATCATTGAACTGATTAAGATATTGTCAACTTTTCCATCAAATTACATGTTGCCAACACTTATTATATCAACCATTATGTCACCTACTTCCTGGCAAAGTAGCATTATTCTTTCCCTTTTACATTGTGAATCTTATTATTTCTTTAATCGTGCCTGGATTGTTTATGGATTATTGCCAGTTTGAGTTAAATGTTTTACGTGTTTGATTAAGTGGAAATCTTTTCCTTCTTCAATTCCAAATAAAAATACAAAATAAAGTTCCAGGGAATTTTTTCTAGTCTTCTGATGCTGCATTAATCTTTTGTTTTGTTTTTTTTTTTCGTTGTTGTTTTGGAACATAACAATATAGTCATGATCTACGAAGTTTATTCTTCATAATTATCTCTACAGGTCCTATGTGATGTTTCAAGTAATCAGTAGAGTATTTATTTATTTTTTATTTTTATTTATTTTTAATTCTAGGGATTAATAATAGCTACCTTCAAGCTTCGCAAGAATGTAGCCTCGCCCTTCAGATTATGCGTTAGATGTAGTTGGTGCAAAAAATGCAAATCTATTATTGATTCGTAAAGTTTGATGCGGTTGTGTGGTCTGGAGGTTTCTGGAACTAGACATATCAATGATTATTTGTGGCGTTGTTAAGAACTCAGAGATATCCTGTGGATAACTACATACGATGTGTAATAGTCATGATCGTGAAGGTAGCTCTCACTTATAGTGAGTTTCGTTTACATAGTCTTCAAGGTTTGAAATGGATATTCCACTTCGTGACCAAGGTTGGTGAAACCATTCGTTCCAATATTGTTCTAGGTGTTTGTCATTGACTTTGTCTTTGTCGTCCAAAGTCCAAGAATCAATCTATATACAATTCTCCCCTATTCCGGTCTTGGAAAAGATGGAATATTTATCAAAAACATGGATTTTTATTGCAGAATGAAATCTTATTGAAGTGTCACATGTTATGTAAACTTTGCTTCTGAAATGCTTAAGGTGCTAAATAAATTTGGGGTTGGTGATGCTTTAGGTGTCATACAAAATTGGGGCTGGCAATGCTTCAGGTGTTACACAGAACTTTACTGCAATTCATGAGCATATAAGACTTTGTCATCTTGGAGCAGAAGCATTTCTACATCTTCACTTTCTAATATTCTTTTTCTATTTTTATAACCGTGGGTGTCCGAGTTAACTTACGTGCACCTCGACTAATTCCACGAGGTCTTGAAATTTACAGTCAGATATTCACCTCAATAGCCCTTAGAGGACTCGAACGGGTGATTATTGGGGAGCAAATCCAAGGCCTGACCACTGAGCTATCCCTAAGAGTTCACTTTGTAATATTCTTGAATGAAAAACTTGTGAGGTGACACGTTGCTACTGGTTTTGACTTGAAGAATTATATGAAGTTTTATAAATTTTGCTTTGTGCAGAAAAAAGTACATATGTAGGAGTTTCGTAAGATAAATAGGGGCCCAAAGAATTTGCTAGAGTAAGTTTATTGAGTTTGTTATTTAAGATTCTTGAAATGGAAATAAAGTGTCAATTTTTTCTAAGAGGTGCTCTTGTCATCATCAGCAAAATTCAACAATGAACTGAACGTTTTCCTCGAATAAATATATGGTCGGACACAAGAATCCTTTTCCGCCACTTGGCCCACTTCATTCAGTTTAATGCTAGATTTATAAGAAGACCTAGATCAACTAGATTCTTAGCCATTACCACACGCCATGTTATTTTTGGTCTACTCCTCGCTGCTTTGACATGTGTTATCGAGATCACATCAATCTTATGACTAGGAGCCTCTAAGGTCTACGAAAAAACATATTACAATAACCTAAGTCGATATTCCCTCAATTAATCTCAATTTACGCTACACACTTGCTTGGCCTAGGCTTATTTCTTATGTTATCAAATTTATTATGACTGCACATCCATTGTACAGTCATCTTATGGGCATTTTGTTCTTAAATAGTTCCACACCTCGGTATCATAAAGCATAGCAGGTCTGTCGCTATAGAACTGACATTTTTAACCTTGGATTTTCTTGTCATTCAGAAGTCGGATATGGTTGCTATTATAGTAATGTAATACAATAGATATTATGGGGTTGTCTCGGTATTCTATTTTTGTGATATATATTCAATAAGCTGAAAGGAATTACAGTGGATTCTCTCTCTAATTTGACCATCAATTTCTGCCTAAAGTAAAATGAAACTACCCTCCCCTATTTATACTGAGAAGCCTATACAATGCATTCTACTAAATTCCTGTATTACCCCTCTACGACTTTAGCCTATCAACTAGTAACCTATCAGTCTGTTGTTTGGGCATACAAAAGAGAAAAGCCTCGTAAGATACAGAAGAAAGATTCTTCCAGTTTAGCTGGTTATATTATATTCACCTGGGTGAAGACGGAAAATTGATTTTTCTTTTGCTTTGCTTCTTTGACGCTTCATCCCTAGGAAAGTAAATGAAAGTACCAATTCATCCTCCATCTGATTGTACTAAAATATTAGTTTCTCTCATCATCTCTTCCAATCACATCATCTTTTAATTACACCTCACTTTTCAAAGAGTTTTCCCTCCCCCTGATGTTACACTGTTCTTCCTGCTGTTAACTGGAAAACTGGAAAGATACTTCAAAACATTTGCCCCATCTTTTGAACTAAATCTTGTCAAGATGATTAGCTACTGTTCCAAAGCGAAGTTGCTGAAGTTTCTTATGAAACTAGGTTTTTTGCCAAGGCTGAAGGTGATATAAGAAACACTGATTATTATGAAGGACATTCTACATCATAGAAGATGCGGACTAAGTATTAGTAGTGCAAATTCTATTCGAGATGCCTAAGCTTTATAAATGGTGGGTTGCTGCTTTAGAACAGGATAAGTTTATTCTATTTCTAGTTGGGAAGTTTACTCATGACCACTCTATCAAAAGAATGCATCAAAGCTGATGTCTTTTAGCATTTAAGAAAATTGAAGTTTCTCTAGTCAGATTGCCATCTGAACAAAGTTGATGGAGATTTATGTAACCAAGCTTCTAAGGCTGGATTAACCCATTTAGAGGAGTGGTCAACTGAATATATTCCTGGGTTAACCAATAAAAAAATAATAATAATAATAATAAAATTGGACTATGCTGGAAGAGAGAATCTGGTAAATTTTGATGCTGAAGTAGTTAAAACTGAAAAATTTTCCATGGATCTTGCATAGGAGATGCCTTTAAAGGTAGCAGATTTTCTGTGAAGCTCTTCCAATGCTGAATCTGAACAGTTTCTTGACAATTTCTCTTATTGGTGACGTTGAATGCGCCATAAAATCTCTTTGCCAAGAGAAGAATACCGAGAAATATGATTTATTTAAATGTCATTATCATTCCATAAATTTCTTTGGTGATAATATCTTTATCACACTTCCGACAGTAAACTTCAGGCCCCATGGGATTAGTCAAATTGCGCGTAAATTGGTCCGGACACCCATGGTTATCAAAAAATAATAATAATAATAATAAATAAATAAATCTTTATCACACTAAGATTTTTCTTAAAATAATTTAGCGTTAATATAATTAGAAGTATTTAAACATTTACTTCAATGTGCAATGTATGTAGCTCTGTGTATCCATTTCCTTGTTACTGTGATTACTCTTCATGATGCTTTAAATGTTAGAAGACACAGTTTCATATAATTTTATTGTCTGATGATTTTTTAACTGGTTTTGATTGTTTATCATTCTGTAACTTAGTCCTCTCTTTGCCAGGATACAAATACCAAAAATGAAAAGTTTGTTCACAGGCATTTAAATTTTACTGAAGAACTCTTAAGTGTTCGATCATATGCCAGACAATTAGCAGAGCAAATGACCCTTGCCAAAGCTTATGTGATTATTGCAAAGGAGCATAACAATTTTCATCTTGCTTGGGAGCTTAGTTCAAAAATAAGAAGTTGTCAATCTCTTCTTTCAAAGGCAGCAATGAAGAACGAGCCGGTATCATTGGATGAAGCCGGCCCAATGATTATAAGTTTCTCATCCCTCATTTTTAAGGCTCAAGATGCTCATTATGATATTGCAACCACTATGATTACAATGAAATCCCATATTCAAGCCCTTGAAGAACGTGCACATGCAGCTACCATTCAGAGTACGGTATTTGGACAATTGGCTGCAGAATCAGTACCAAAGAACCTTCAGTGTATTGACATTAGACTCACTTCTGATTGGCTGGAGAAAAAGTCACTACAGGAACTTGCAGATGAGAGGAGGAACTCGCCCCGACTAGTCGATAATAATCTTTACCATTTCTGCTTATTTTCAGATAACCTTCTGGCTGTTTCAGTTGTTGTGAATTCTACTATTTCTAATGCTGATCATCCCAAGCAGTTTGTATTCCACATTGTAACGAATGGAGTGAAATACGGGGCAATGCAAGCTTGGTTCCTTGGTAACGATTTCAAAGGGGCTACAGTAGAAGTCCAAAATATTGAAGATTTCACGTGGTTGAATGCATCTTACTCTCCGGTTTTAAAACAGATAAATGATAAAGATTTACGGAAATATTACTTTGAGGGGTCGAGGGATATGAGTCTTGAATCTAAATTACATAATCCTAAGTACGTCTCTCTGTTGAATCATCTGCGATTTTACATCCCAGAGATCTATCCACAGCTTGAGAAGATAGTTTTTCTTGATGATGATGTTGTTGTTCAGAAGGATTTGACCCCACTTTTTTCATTGGATTTGCATGGAAACGTGAACGGGGCAGTGGAAACTTGTCTTGAATCCTTTCACCGGTTTTACAAGTATCTCAATTTTTCAAACCCAATTATCAGCACCAAATTTGATCCTCAAGCATGTGGATGGGCATTTGGGATGAATGTTTTTGATCTGATTGCTTGGAGAAAGGAAAATGTCACCGCGCGATATCACTATTGGCAGGAACAAAATGCTGATGGGTCACTGTGGAAGCTCGGCACTCTTCCTCCTGGATTTTTAGCTTTTTATGGATTGACAGAGCCACTTGATCGGAGATGGCACGTCTTAGGATTGGGTTACGATCTGAACATCGATAACCGTCTGATCGAGACTGCAGCCGTGATTCATTTTAACGGGAACATGAAGCCGTGGCTAAAGTTAGGAATAGGCAGGTATAAGCCTCTATGGGAACATTATATGGATCAGACTCACCAATATCTGCAGGATTGTTTCACAAGTTAATATATATGATACTTTCAAGTGGCGGGAAGTTAATTTGACCGCTCATTTTCGCTTCTTAGAACCATCATTGCATTACCATAGTGTTAGAAGTAGAAATTTTCGACATTTATGAGGGGGAAGAGAATTCTTTTTACACACTAGAAAGTAAGCATGTATCAGGTAAAACTGTTAAAGGTTGTAGGGGATTTCATTTTTGGCTGATCTGCTCTTCTGCAAATTGTAGTGTAATTGTTTTTATTAAGCACTTCAGTTCTCTCTCAATTTGTGTTGGGTTCTTTGTTTCATTTTTTAGACAAAACGAGACAGTATTAAGGAAGACAAATTATTATTATCATTTTTTTTTTCCATTTTACTTTCTTGATCCCTAAATTGTTGTTACAAATATGTCTTTTACATGGAAAAAAATAGGAAAATTAATTTGAATTGCTAAGTTAGCGTTATTATCGGTAATAATATTTGGCTGGCATATCTCCTCATTTTACTCTCATTACCTTATTGAGAAATCTTAACTGACTCAAAACTATATAACTCCCATTTTCATGCCTCATTTCCTCCTCTAATTCAAATTCAAATTCAAATCATACATTTCTCTCTATTAGTTGGCACTCTCAACAACCACCACCTCTGCCACCAGCGAAAACGCAAAGCATACGAAACTGTTGAACTAGTTAAATGGTTTAAGGATGAGCTCACCATATACAATTATTATTATTATTATTTTTCATTTTACTTTCTTGATCCCTAAATTGTTGTTACAAATATGTCTTTTACATGGAAAAAAATAGAAAAATTAATTTGAATTGCTAAGTTAGCGTTATTATCGATAATAATATTTGGCTGGCGTATCTCCACATTTTACTCCCATTACCTTGTTGAGAAATCTTAACTGACTCAAAACTATATAACTCCCATTTTCATGCCTCATTTTCTCCTCTAATTCAAATTCAAATTCAAATAATACATTTCTCTCTATCAGTTGGCACTCTCAACAACCACCACCTCTGTCACCACTGTCGCCAGCGAAAACGCGAAGCATACGAAACTGTTGAACTAGTTAAATCGTTTAAGGATGAGCTCACCATATACAATGATGAGAATCGTTCGTTGGCGTCTAAAAGATATAGTATCGTGTTTTTACTCAAGCCGGTTCCCTTTAGGTAATCAAGTCTAAGCTTACGAGATCTAGTTATTTATTCATGATCTTCCTATTGGAGTCTTGGGTATGTTGTCATGCTCTAAGGCTTTAGTATTCTGCAGTATTAAGGAAGAAAAGTAAGTTAAAATCTTATTTATCATATCGTTAGTATCATATGCACTTGAATTCTCGCTCTTTCTAGTTTAAATAACTGACGGTGTTCTATTTTAGATGAAAAACCCGGAAAGTTTTGTTCCACGGTACCTCGAATGCCAAATGGAGGCGTAGTTATCACCCCGAAAGGCTCCTGTAGAAGCCACAAGGTGAAGAGAAAAATGTCGACAGTTGAAACATGCCATCAAGAAGGTGAATCACTTCAAAGTTCCACGAGATACGGTAGTACTAATTCGCAGGAAAACGAAGAGGAAAATGCAGATTCAAGCTGGCCGCGGTTTGCAGAAGAGGATTATATCGTCTTCTTTTTTCGCGAAGATGGAGGAATCCACATGGTAAATGATGGAAACTCAGAAGAATCGGATGAGGTTCAAAATGCTAACAGTACAAGTTCAAGGCGCATTAATCGAAAGGTTAGCCATAAAAAGTCTTATTAGAGCTCTAATCTTCTGTCATATGTAGCCTTTTTCTAGTATAAACTTCCCTCAAATTGCAACAATAACTTAATTTCAACTTTCCCACTTGTTTTCTTGAAAAAACAGCTTGATTATGGTGAGGATATTGAAGAATCTTCTCTCTGTAGAAGTAAACGGGCTACTGTCAATAAAGCTAAAAAGGATAATCATCAAACAACTGAGGAAGACATTGCAAAGGTGAAGTGGCCCTCAATCTTTAAGTCTTCTTTGACATGTTAGATATAGAAGATTGCATAGCATTAGACGTTACCATAAACAATAACTTTTTTTATATATTTTTTTTTTTAATTTATATCTTTCATCTTCCTATCACGTTCAAATGAACCAAACTGTTTTGTTTGTGATTTGAGAAAACAATGTAGGCTGACGACAACCGGATCATTGACATGGATAGTGAATCGCAATCTGATGAGATCGAAGAGATTAATGGTGTCGAAGAGAGTAACAAAACCGACTCTCTTGAATCGTGCGATTCTAACAAATCGAATAGTAGCACAGGTTCTTTTGCCTTCCCAGTGTAAGTGTGAAAACACGTTACTCATTTTACGACGAATTATTGAACTTCTGCTAATGAAAGCCAGGTTTTTATTGCTTGTAGGCTGGGATGGGAATGGATAGGGAGCCCCATGCAAATGCCAAAATCACAAGGCAAACACAAGAGTAGAAATCTGCTTCGTCATTGTTGTAGATTTTGAAACGTTACACGAGAAATCAAGATGCGAGGATCGAACTGACTCTGCAACATCTTTATATCCATTTTTGTTATTCTCTGGGGTTTCTTATCAAACACAGTTTGTGACTTCTGGAAGCAATACCAGAGGCTTCTGAGTGTGTTTTTATCTGCTTTTAGTATGTAATTTCAATACCTGTCAGCTTGGTTGCTAAAGCTCATTTAAAAGTAACTTTTTTACAAACTGTGTTATAGACTTCTTGGAAGTTAAAAAAAAAAAAAAAGTTTCAGTCAAAATTCTTACTGTCAGGAAAAGCAAATTTCACTTTTTTTAAGCTTAGCCAAACACGAATATGAGCTGTAATGTCCATCTCTGTCCTACATAACTAAATATGATGCACTGTAACTATTGGACCCAAGAGCAAGTCGCAAGATTGGTCGAGTTATCAATTGAGTGAATTAAGAAAAATTAGTAAACGAACGGTGGAAAACATGAATAAATCTGTGAAAGCTACAACATGATATAAGAATAAAACTCATCAGTTCAAATATCGTGCCACCAATTTATGACATTGTGCATGTTTTTTATGGAAAAATGAATATGACAGGCACGTGAGAAGATAGATGCGTTGAAGACATAATTTAGATAAATAAGTTTGTCAACTCTCTATCAGCTTAAAGTATACGATAAAGTGGTTCAAAATCACGATCATATTCTATGCAAACCATGCTAGCTAGCATATCAAATGAGACTGACGTTTGATCAAGATGAGCGTCTCTTCAAGGAAATTCAATAACAATTTTTTTCACTATGCGGTGCCCTTAGGATTGAGTATAAAGATGATTCTGTCATTCAAGATCTAATATGAATATTTAATTCACACCTTTTCTTCTTTTAAGAAATCCAAAACGGATAATCCCATTGAGTTAAATCACTGCGAACGGTAGAGGACCAAAAGGACAGTAAACAGTGAGCCAAAAAACATGAGACCCCAGCCATAAAAGCATAAGCACCAAGCTCTAAGGCCGCTCTTTTTCCATTGTGAGGGACATAACGACAAGGACCACTACTCAAAGCACAAAACAAGTAAGCAATTATCATACAGAATTGTCTCATTCGGCGCAAAAGAAAAACAAGATGAAACGTTGGCACAAGTGCAACAAATTGTATTAATTTACTTTTAAGATTTGTTATTTCTTTTAACCCTGAGGGGTAGCTCAATGGTCCAACTTTGGGTTTGCTTCCCAATAGTCACCAATTCGAGTCCCCTCAGGACTACTGATGTGAGTATCCGACTGTAAACTTCAGAGTCCCGTGGAATTAGTCGAAATGCGAGTAAGATGGTTCGGACACCCACGGTCATTAAAAAAGATTCGTTATTTTCTTTGACGACTTGAAAAATAAAACAATAAAGTTACCATAAATTAAAGGCATATAACGAAGAGAGAGAGAGAACTGGTTACATAAATAGCATTATACCTCCACAAAGTTCATATCTTCATTCCATTTACCCCAACACAAATTATAGGAGAAACCACAAAGGATTCTACTTGAGCAAATATGGACCTACTCACTAAATTAAGTGCTCAAATTAATCACTTTGCAACCTAACAAACAATGCCCAGAAAAGCCATTTCTGTAACAAACCTGGTGAACTTATATGCTTTGTTTCAGAACAGACGACTGCAGACATAATCTTGCGCCGGTAACTGCAGTAATAGATCCTTCGTCTTTCTTTGCTTTTGCAGCAGTAACAGCAGCAATATAAGCTTCTCTTGCAGCCTCCAATTCCTGCATCTCAATTTCATTCAGATCATCCTGCATAAGCAAGTTTCAATTGAAGGTAAATTAAGAAAGAATCAGAAAATATCAAAGCACAGAGCACGGTCGGTTGAGCTTAAAAGTAAATTATATTTTGTTTTCAAACATGTTCAGCTAATTATTAAAGTTTTCTTATTTGTAGTAAAAAGGTTAATCATTCTTTTTCAGATATAGTTCATGGGTAAGGAAAGAAAGGGAGACTGAGTGATCAATAACTTACTAAGTCGCGATTCTCATCTAGAGGATGAGATGTCATCATAGTCTTCAGCAGAAAGGGCGTCACTCTTTGTCAAGCCATGAATTAAAAGCATCATTGACGAAATATCTTCTTGCACCATTTCTAGATCTTCTTGGAGCTTCTCCACTTTTTTGTTAGAAGTCGTTGCTTCCCTTTGTAATTTTTCCACGGCTGCTTGCTGACTATGGGGAAAAAAATGCAAGTAACAAAAATATGAGATAAATAAGTTGACTTACAAGTAAATTAGTTTCAAAATTAACATTTTTTTTGTTGGTAAAGGTCAGATATAAGTTACTTATTTTGATAGTAAAGTAAGAATTTTACTTTTAGAAATAAATAACCTGGTAAAAGAAAGTTACCTAAGCAATAAAAATGGAAACTTCCTAATATTAACCTGATAATTGTGGAAAGAAAAACATTCAATAGTATGTCCCAAAATAAGTCGATAAGTAGTCCAAAATCCATGACTCGAAAAAGCATAAGAGTGCACACGTTGCAAATTAATCTCCATCAAAACAAATTAAACAATGAATGAAACAAAAACATTCCCCAGTCAAGCAGCACCAAAATCCCCAAGAGGTGAGGGTATTTATTTAAAACTAAATAGCCAACAAGGCATTTAAAATTAGACGGGACTACGAGAGAGTCATCAAAAGATTAATCAAGAAATACAAGTGTTTTCTGATCATTTAAAATATTAAAGATAGAGGAAAAGACTTGTTTGCAGTTTGCATCAACTTTCCCTTCCCTTTTACTCTTTAGGCTGGCGGAAGGAGGATTGTTATACCATCAAATACTTACCTTTGTATCAGAGAGCTGTAGCTGACTGGACTTAATCAAACAATCCTTTTCAGCATCCTCGTTTTTAAATTTATCAAGTTCCATATGGATGGATGCCATCTCCTTCTTTGAAGGTTCCATTGATTTCAGTAGTTCTCTTTTTCTGAAAGCTTTCTCTGTAGATCTTCCACTTGTTCCCTAAGTGATGCCAACTNAAGGTTCCATTGATTTCAGTAGTTCTCTTTTTCTGAAAGCTTTCTCTGTAGATCTTCCACTTGTTCCCTAAGTGATGCCAACTCTTGTCTATCCTTTTCTGAGAACATTGAACTTGAAGAGAAAATGGAGAAATCATTAGCACGTCCATCTTTGTTATTCACCACATTTTTGTTTTGGTCCTGCTTTTTTGTCAGGATCGCCAGCAGCAAAATTTTCAACTTCATAACTCAATTTGAATTCAGGAACAGAAAATGTAACTATTTTGCCCAGTACCAAAATAAAGAGTAATGCTATTTAGGTCTACTGGAATTAAATGATTCATTTAATTTCACATTTCATTCAACTTATCGTCTAGAGTCACCTAGACTGGGATTACCACCCCATTGGGGCAACATAGCATTAATCCATAATAAATGCATTTTTTAGTTGTATGGTTGGCCTAGAAGGGGAAGGAAAAATACTGTATTCAGTCATTCATTTTCCGAAGAAAGACTACTCTTTGGGTTACCAAACCATCCTTTTGACTCTGGTTCTCTAAATTTGTCATCTCCAATTATGTAAATGGCAAGGACAGGGGTGCCTACAGCCGACAGAGAATAAATTAGGGAAAGGATGAATTAATTGGTTAGGACATGTTTTGCGTACCGTTCATAGGAACAACACTATCTCACTAGAACATTGAAAAGCATGTAGTTTAAAGGATTGCTTTAATTCTTCGTGTAGGTCTAGCAATGAACGGAATGGAGTGTACAAAAAGAATTTTTGTGGCAAACTTGGAGAAAGTTCTTGTTGTTGTTCTAAGGGGAGCAGAGAAGTAAAAGAATGAACCAAATCAAACGATTGTTCTAGAATGGCTATTCCTCACAATTGTTACTTGTATAGGCAGCAGAACCAGGGCAATTAGGATCTCAAGTTGCAGCAACAACCATGATGCAAGGAATAACTCAATAACTGACAAGATATTGTGCCGTGTTTCAAAATACAATAGCCATTTGGTGTTTTCCATTCTTTTTACCGCGGCCATGGTATGCATGCCAATCTAAAGTCGTAATTTAAGTTCTCTAACTCAAACCACTACCTTGCACTCCAAAACTTGTTAAGATGGGAAACAAACGGACAGCTAGTAAAGGCAACAGCAAACTTGCTCTATTCAAACTGGAGTACCAACACCCTCTCTTGCCCCATAGTTGTATCTCATAAACAAATTGATTTTGAGTCAATAAACAAAGGCCATAGGCATAAATCAGAAAATTCAGCACAAAAAATTCACCACTTAAGCAATGCAGAACGAAAAAAATACAACTCTTATTGTATTATCAATATAATGCCACAATAATATGTAGACATATTTAAGCAGAACAAATAATCAAATCAAACCCGAATAAAGGAAAAATACAATAAAATAAAAAAATAAGTTACCTTCTTGTGAAGCGATTCTCTACTAGGCATCTTGGTACGGATCATAGAACCCAATCGCGTAAATGAAGGATTCGCTTTCCCATCCTACAAAATTGCCTCATACAAAGTCATCAACTCATATAAAATAAAATACAGAAAATCCAGTTTTTTCAGAGACAAATTTTACAGAAAAAATAAAAAATGATTAACCAAAACGCATATCGAGAAGAAGTGCGTGAAAGTACAATGAGTGACTGAACAAGAGGGACCATCTCAACGAGATCGTTGAAGAGAACGCAGTCGACGTCCGTACCGGCGGCGGCGGAGACGGAGGCGGTTGAAAGAGAAGAAAGAGGGCCAAGACGTGAGCGGTTGTCGGCGCAGGATAACCATGAGTTTGGGTCCGACCCGAAACCTC
>NW_019262732.1:29829-45530 GCF_002742605.1 Olea europaea var. sylvestris | reverse complement strand
CATTCATTGCAAAATGAGCTTTACATCCTGCTATAAATAGACAATTGACCAACAAACTAACGAATTTACTACAAACCAATACATTTTTGACACGTGTAAATATACAATTGATGAAACTAACTTCCAGCCGTGCAATGTAACTGTTGTTGCTAGCTTCCAGCTTGCATCTATTCTGTTAATTCTGAAAAGGGTTTTATTTTGTTTTCTCAGGTTTCGGGTGTAAAGATTAGTGATATAACTTATCAAGACATACATGGGAGTTCGGCAACTGAAATTGCAATGAAGTTTGACTGCAGTAGAGGAAATCCATGCAGTGATATTAACTTGGAAGACGTTAAGCTGACCTACAAAAATGAACCGGCTCATTCGTCATGCATTAATGCCGATGGAAAGGCTTCTGGCTTAGTTCAACCCAACAACTGCTTGTATAATTAGAAAACAATTTGAAGGATTTATACTTGAAAAAGATTATAGATCATATACTAAAAGCTTAAGATGCAAATTAAGAATGAGTTTAGACACCCAATGTATCCAATACAATAAATAAAGTTCATCTGAATGAAAGTTTTTTTACATAGATCGATAATTTTCCAAACAGTCTCTCAAAACCTTACATACAATCATCCCATTACAATTAAAAACTGAAATCAGCGATAAATGTGATTAGTTTAATGTGATGGAATTGATGCATTTAAGAGTAAAATTGCGATTTACATTTGTACTTCTGCATACTTTGTTTTAATACATAGAGAACATTTTCACAAAAGTGTACTACAAAATAATTATAGCTTCAACGACGAAAACTTATGTACAATATTAAAAGGAGGGATTGATAAGAAACTTTTGAATACCTAATTTTCCCTTATGTATTTAGCTATATTCCTAATATACCCTTATTTAATTTTAATTTTGTTAATAATTAATTAATAATATTAATTCCTTACATATTTACTCATATGTCCAATATATCCTTATTTAACTTTGATTTTGTTAATAATTAATTAATAACATTAATTCAATTTATTCATCACGAAGTGGAAAAAAAACTGACTATAAAAGATTCTTTAATAATCAGCCTTATGCCTAGTATTGAAGAATTGGTGGAGCCAATTCGGAAATGATTTTATCGCTACACGAATCCAAAATCAAACTCAGATTGAAAATCTCTTTTTCTTTTCCATTCGTTCATAATTCCCTAAATTAATCTTTTCAATATTATATAATTCTTTATCAACGTCTTTTATTGCAACAATATAAATTTAATTTCTTTTCTCGATTAAATTAGTCAATTTACAAAAATAACATCTATTTTCTCCTATTTAAATGACTGTTTCATTTTGTTGTTTCAAGCATACCTAAACAACTAAATAATATTTTTAATGTAATCAAATTAATGCATAGAAAATGTTACTATGCCCTTGTTTGAACCCCATTTTTCTATCAAAATACATTCTTGAATAATATTACACGCACATCGATGACTTTTTTTATTTATTGACCATACATTTCTCATCAATACACTATTCAAAAATACATTTTTGGACAAGAATGGGGCTAAAACAAGGGCAATATAATTTGATAAAATTTCATTTTATATTATATCCACCGTTATTTAAAAATTATTTTAATTGGTAGTTATATATGAATCACCATGATACCTAAATTTAGAATAAAGTGGAATACCAAATAAAATAGGTAATTATATTCCCACTAAAGTTTTTATTAACTACACAACATTATAATTGCAATAAACAATCTTTGTTCATTTTCACACTTAACTCATTTTGCCACATTCTTATCATTGTTTGAAACTAAATAAATTATTACAACATTATAATATGTGCTAAAATTCTAAATCACTCACACACAATATTAACAGATTAAAAATTTCAATATACAGAGAGAACATATGATGAAGGAAGATGGAGAGAGTCAGTTGAGACCACTTTTTTTAATTTCCTCCCCATTGAGAGCATATGAAAGAGATTGAGAGATGGCTACTTTTATAATTAATAATTAGTGTATATAAATGAGAGAGTGATGTAGAGCTCTTTGTGTTAGTACATACATTTTGTAATAAATATAATTAAGATTATGATAGCTATAAAGATCAACATTTCTCATTTTAGAACCATTGTCAATGAAAACAATTTGATGTAAGCTAAAATTAACAACTGTTGTCAATGAAAGTAATTTGTTATGGGTTATAATTTCTCAAAACTCGAAAATAGCCCAAATGATACTTATATATGTAAATAAATTCATGTTGAACATTGGAATTTTAGAGAAGTCAATTTGCATGATACAAATTCTAAAGAAAAAAAATGGTTGTATTGATCTTTGATGAAATTTTTGATTATACTAAAAAGATAATGTAGTTCTTTTTTCTCTCTATTTTTATTTTTTAATTCTTTTAGTATTGTCCGTCTAAATGATAAATATAAGCTACTTAAAAGTTGATGAGTGTTACAAAGTTTTTTTTTATTTTTCCTTTTTTTTGGCAATTAGTTAAGCTTGGTTCACATTTCAATTTAATTTCTAATATAATGGATTTAATTGTATGAAAATTCTATTTTAAATTTATCTATTACCAAGAATTATTTTATTTGTATGTGTACATCCGTTTGGGGCATCATAAGCAGGTGGTAGCTCGATAGTATTATTGTCTCAGCATATTCATATAAATGTGTATTACTTTTTTATTCATATTTATGAATTTGTGGAGCCATCTTTGGGCAAGATATCTATATGCCAGATCTAGGCCTGGATTTTAAGATATAGGTTCGAAGAGGGAAAAAAACAATTTTTATTTGTTACATTAGTTTCTTATTTGTTCTAATTTTACCCTACCTAATTCTAATGCAATGTCGTATTCATGAACACACAATTGGAAATAAGCATCGATGTATAAGCCTGATCTTCTTCTCCCAGTGGGAAGAATAAAAACTTCTTATTGTTGACGTCGTAAGAGAAGTTTAAGAGATATCTTTGCCATGCTTAAGAAAAAAAAATATACCAACTTCAAAATGAAAAAAGAAATAAAAAAAACAAGAGCAATCAATCCTTATTCAATATTCTCACATTATATACATAGTTTCATACTTCCCTCTGGCTAGTTATTCCTTGCTTCACAAAAGAGAAGGAAAAGTAAAGTACTTAAAAAAATTTATACTTTACAATTTTAAAATTTCCTTTAATAATATCAATTACCTTAACTTCTTTAAAAAATAATGTTAATACTTCAAAAATATTACACATATCATTCATTTGATACATGAAATGTGCAACACACCTTCTTACTACTAGTTTCTTGAAAAGTCTCTTAACAATCCTTCTTGATGAAACAGCCAAACAATTAATTTTTATGACAAAATTTTAACATAAAATGTGTTAAATAAGAATTGTAGTACTTTCTTGTGCAAGTTGCATTCGTCAATATTGTGGTCACCAAGAATTTGATAAAAGTTTGGATTGAGATTAATTCATCAATAGCCATTCAATTTATCTCCGCAAGGAAAATACGCGATGGCATTCGTATTATATTATTATGGCTATTCAAAACATATTAGATTGCATCGACTTTAAAGCTTTGGGCAGGTGCAACTAGCTTCGTTCCATCTACGCATGACATTTATTCTGGGCATGGATATTAAGTCATTGGCGAGGGTTACAACACTTCTACTCCCATGTCAAAAGAGAGTATGATACATCTTATAATTCTTTTTGTAGCTATTATGACTAGAATGATTAAGCCTCTTAAGGGTCATTTAGAAAGGTTATTGGAGATAATTCTTCACATAAGATATGAGAAAAAAATGTGCTCATAGAAGAGGAAAAAAAAATTATACAACAAAAAAACTGAATAGAGCTATCTTAAAAATATTCATTTACCAATGATTTTAGTTTGCATGTCCATTCTCACAAAATTAAGGTTTTGAATCTTGCTTACAAGATATTAGTGACACATTTCACACGTGGATTTCTTACATGTTGTACCCCATATAAGTTTACAATGAGTTGTGTGGGAAGATTTTATTATTTATGAATTATAATAGTATAAGTGATCAAATTTTCTTGTTATCACTTGATTTGTGTTTTCATAACAAAACAATTGAGATAAAGTGGCAGTGTTGTGTATTTTGGGTTACTCAAATTTATAATGGTTAGGTACTAGAATTTGGTAATTGTGTATTGTGTAATAATTGATTAGATTACGAAATGTTGAAGGGAGAGTTTGTTATGTCTAAATGTATTGGTAGTTCATGTCCAAAACCATTTAATCGAGTTGGAACTGGGGTTGAATTGTCAAGTGTTGGAAGTGTCTTTGGAAGAACTCAATATCTACTCAAGAAGATCAAGAAATTATCAAAAGTGCTCAAAGAATGCTCTTGAGTCGTTTTTACAGTAGCTGCCACAAGGGGCTTGAGTTGCATGTTTATCCAGGATAACCCTAATTAGCGATTTTCAGCTTTTAAACAATTCCAAATAACCTATAACTCAACCCCAATTTCAACTCGATTAAATGATGTTTGGACACTGAATTGCCAATACATTTAGACCTAACATTGTTCAACACGATCAGATGGTTTTTGTTCATCTAATGTTATTTTTGTTGGAAAAAATGAGTAAATGATTCATTTTTGACACAATTTTCGATGGGACCCGTTGGCCCAATTTTGAAGATCAAAATTGATTTGTGTTCTCATCCATAAGAATATCGAAATCATATACTTACTTGCCAAAAATGAAGATCGGATGAATGAGAAATTGGAGCTCAAAGTTGATAATTGGAAGATTGTTTATGTGGAAAAATGAGTTTATCCCACATAGGAAAATCATGAAAGCAAGAACCACTTTCTATATGGCTACACATTGAAGGGTGTAATCATGTGTAGCATAGAGGCTCTCTTCACGTGCGCGCACAGGGGGTGCAAATCACAGATCAAAATAGCCTTTTGGAGCTTGAATTTGTATGCGGGGGCGACTTGCATACACAAATGTCGGACCAAAAGGAGCAAAAATTGGCCCATTTGGAGTGTCTATGTTTAGTAACTTTTTTTTTCTTGCTTTCCCCAATTGACTTTTGAGTTCTGAAACTGCTAAAACTCCAATGGTTACTACAGAAACTAAAGTGACTCTAATGTTTATTGCCATATGGTTAATGGGTAGATTTAACTTATATTAAATCTCATTTTTCCAGCAAACACACGCACGAAATACAGGAGAAAAACTGTAACTGTGTCTACATATTATCATTCTCTGTGAAGTTGGTCTGTTTGCATACATAATCTCAATTTCTGTCTGCGTCGTCTTGATGATGATATTGTTCGGATACTAATCAGTTTGTCGGAGTAGTATCTGTGGTGGTCAGATCTTACTTATTTTACCATTGTATCTTGAGAAATAGACGCTTGAATTAAATTTCAAGTAGTACTTACAGTAAGGGGGTGAATCTGCTTTAAGGAATCTGTGCTCGCATAGGCCTCGGGTTGAAAATTCATTTCTTATTTATTTATTTTCTTAATTTTATCTTACTTGTTTGACTTGCAGATTCATATGTATTTATATTATTTTTGTTCTTCATATATTTTAAAGTTTATTTTCTGTTTATGTTAAAAATAAAATTATGGAAAAATTTTACTGACATTCAGTTTGGTAAGTGCATATACGGTGTTCTGCAATTTCGGTATTTGTAAGTGCAAAAATCGATATATGAAAATACGGTATCTAATCTTACTCCATATACGGTATATGCAAATACATTAAACTGTTGTATATATGGTAAGCTGGTGTATATACGGTAGGCTGGTGCAAATACGATATGCTGTTGCAAATACGGTAATCTATATATACGGTATGTGTAAATATGGTATGTTGCATATACGGTATGCAAAAATCCAATATGTAAATTGCATATATGGTATGAATAAATTCGATTTCACCCACTACACTAAATAATTTAATCAACAATTTTTACTGATGATTTTTTTCCCCAGATTTAATTACTTGGATATCTATTTTGAAGTCTAAAGATAAAAAGTTTATGAAAGCTTCCTCCAATTTAAATTCAAACAATTAGAATCAGATACTGGGGGCAATTATGTATCAACTTGCTTAAAACAACTTCTGGCACATCATGGCATTCGCCATCACTTAATCTATCCTTACACAGCATAACAAAATTGGTTGGCCAGAACGTAAGCATTTACATATCATGAAAATTGGACTAAAACTTTGTATCACAACTAACAATAATCTTTGATTAGTCGGCTCCCATCTCGTGTGGGAAAATGTCTATGCATATTGCTTGAATACAGTCAAAGACTAATGTATATTATTTTTTTCTTTGGTGGTTTGCCATTAACACATATTGAACTCAGTATGCTCCATTTTAAAAAGTAAATTGTACATTCCGCCATTGCTCAAATGTGCGGCCTCCTTGAAACTCAATTAAAGGACTAACACCTCAAATCCCTCTATATTCGTCTATTTAATATCAATTCAATACTTTAACAACACTTAATTGAACTTGAAGACCAATGTTCCTAATTTAGTCAATAATCACTTTCGAATAGAATTAAACGTATTATCACATATGATCTTATTATATCTATATTAATGATGTGGATATATGAAGATGCATTAAATCAAAAGAGCATTCATAGATAATCCAAAACATAACGCACTATAACAAAGTTTACTTTTTACGGCGTACGCGTGTATGCTATATAAAATCATGCCTTAAATGCTCAAATCTTTTTACATCATGCATTTCAAGCCGTAAAAAAGGGAAAGAACGCCGTTACGGAATTATTCACGGAGTCCAAAAGAACGCTGTAAATACTTTAACTTTTTTATGGCATGCTTACTCATATTACGGAGACAGTAATGCACCCAAATTAATATCGGTCGATCAATAAAAATTGGGAGAAGTTAAATACTTTAACTTTTTTATGGCATGCATACACATATTACGGAGACAGTAATGCACCCAACATTAATATCGGTCCATCAATTTTTTGAAATTGTGGAGATCTGATATTTTCTTTTCGAAAGACTGGGAGAAGTTTCGGCTCGTAATAAAAATCTCAAAGTGGTAAAATAAAAAATTTAGAGGCCAAAGTAGCATTCCATTTTCCATTATAAAAAATCAAAGATAAAGCTCAACTAAGAGCAGATGTAATGTATGGATAGTGGGGGGAAAAATACAAAAATACAATTTATGTATTACTGAAAGAATATTCCAAGATATAATTATAAACCAAACGAATTTTAAAAATTCTTCTAAATTTAGGCGATCTTAATTAAGATTTTAATGTATTTTAATGAAATCCATTAAAATTTAGTATCCCCAATTGAGATTTTAATGAAATTCAAAAATTCGATGAAATCATTTAAAATTTAGTTATATTCAATAACTACCAATTTACAAAGATTTCATTAATAGAGGAATTTAAAAATATTCAAATAGATTTCAAACTTAAAAATACATATAACCAAACCTTTTAAAATTTCTCCATATTCAATGAAATTCTTATGGAATTTGTAAAAATGTATTCAAATGCACAAAATTCATTAAGATTGTAAAATCCATCAAAATCTTAATGGATGACACTGGATACCAATTGATACTAGCATGAAATGGTTAAAGTTCGATTTGACGTTATCTTATCCTTAGAGTTGAAAATATGCACTCTGAGGTGGAGGGAGAGGGAAGCAAGGCAACCGGCTCACAACATTGATCCTCCCATTTTCTTTTTTTCTTTTTCCATTTTTCTCTCCTTTTTCTAGGCATGCAATTTTGTATGTCGTAAATAATCCAAATTCTTTCTTATACATTATTACAACGTGCAATATTTATGTAGTAGATTTATTTTCTTATTTTTTTTACGACATACACTTATGCGTTCTGTGAATAATTTATTTATTTATTTTAAAAAAAGAAAAAACGTGATTTTTCTATCCATCTTTATGGCGTGCTTGAGAATTACGCCGAAAAATTAATCTTTTATAATGTGCCCATAATGTATGCGCTAATATTACAATAATTGTTAGTGCTGTAATTCATGATATTTCTTATTTGGAATGTCAATAGAAATGGAAAATCTAATCAATTATTGGTCATGTAATTGAAAATCATTAAACTCCTAACGATCATTCAAACCAAATAAATATTAGAGGCATTTTCAAGAATGTCCAATTTTAGGGGTGTGAATTGAAAAGTGTCCTATTTTGATAATCCTTGCAAATATGTCCAATTTCCACATCAAATTGTTTACTTTACCCTCAGAAAAGATTAATCAATTTTATATTAATTTGACACAATTTTTGAGAAGAGCAAATAACTTCTATGAGAAGCCACAATAATGTTGCTATTACTTAGGTGAGTCCACTTGCCTACATTTTTAATTAGATTTTAATTAATTATTCTAGAACAAATGAAGAAGTAGAAATTCCATTTAGACATGCAAAGAAGTATATGATTCCAACTCCAAAGAAGTCATTTTATTTCATGTGAAGAAATTTACTGCCGTCGAAATTTGAAGTTGATTAGACTCTCATCATTTCTTGGTCGAAGGTATATTTCTTTGAACTCTATTTCTTTGAATTTTTTTTTTTGATAAGTTGTATTTAGTAGTTGTTGTTATATATGTTCAAATCTCATTTTTTTGATAAGGTATTTTTTCACTTTAATGGATGATAAATGTCGAGAATGATATTTATACTATCATTCTCGACACTGTCAAATGGCGACAATAACATTAAAAACTTGACTAAGTTGGGAAAATTTCGTGTATAGCGTTTCACATATTGCATACAAGTAGCATCTTCGTTTTCGATTTTCATTAGTGGCCGACATTATTGTTGTTTATGGCATGCAGATATGGGAGATGTTAAGAGATTTGTTGTCTCGTATGGTGGTAGATTCATCAACATGGACGATGGTGGAAGTCGTTAGGGAGCCGAACAACATCAATTATTGTTCGACATTATATTATATATGAAGAGCTTGTATATAAATTATTTGAGAAGCTGAATGTTGACAGAATGAAGTTCCGAATTCAATTGAAATTTACAGTTCCGAAAATGAATATACTCCCTGCTGATGTAGCCAACGATGAGGATTTGCAATGATTTATGTTTGTTCACACAGAAGCAACATTGTGTGTAATTGCAAATGAATATAATGCTGGAGAGCTCAAACTGCATGTCGGAGTTGAGCCTTTCTCACCGATAGAAGATGCATTATCTGGACGCGACGAAGTCGGTATATGCGAACTACAAGAGCCACGAACGATTGATAATACGGATGAAAGTTTAGGTGAAGGGAGTTTGTTTATTCGAAATGCAATTCAGTCGATTGATGAAGATGACATTGTGGAGAATAAGATATTCTTTAGCAAGCAACAGTTACACACAAGGCTTCAACTTAAGGCTTTGAAAGAAAAGTTTCACTTCAAGATTAAAAAGTCGAATCCTAGATCTCTTACTATGTGTTGTGTCAATACTACATGCCATTGGCTAGTGCGAGCTTTTAAGATAAAAACTTTAGAAATATTTAAGATTCGAGAGTACATACCTGAGCACACATGTTCTCTAAACATTCGACGAAATACAAAAATTCACGCAAGGAGTGTAGTAATTGGGCATCACATAAGGTGAAGGTTGGATGATGCAAACCAATCATACGTTCTTGCGGGTATAATTGGGGATATGGAATGTGAGTTTGGTGTACGGATTACCTACAACAAAATGTGGAGGGCTAAAGAGAAGGGACTTCGACTTCTTTGTGGTATACCCGAAGAAAGTTTTCAGAAATTGCCATCATACTGTCATATGTTAACCAAGAAAAATCAATAAACTATTGCACACATTGAACTCGACTCGAATAACGAGTTCTTGTATTTCTTCTTAGCGTTCGGGCCGAGTGTACGTGGTTTTCGAGAGTACATGAGGTCAGTAATTTTTGTTGATGGAAGTCATTTGAAGGGCCAGTATAAGGGAACACTACTAGTAGCTGCAGTGCAAGATACTAACCTATAAATATATCCTCTTGCTTGGGGTGTTGTCGATGGGGAAGCAATTCCATTGTGGCATTGGTTCTTCGCGAAGTTGAAAGATTTCATTGACTATTCAAACCGGCTAGTATTTGTGTCGGACAGGAAGAAGAGTATTAAGCGGGCAATTACGAGGTTGTTCCCGCTTTCTCACCACGGTGCCTACATATGGCATATTGAGAAAAATCTTATTGCTAGGTATAGCAGTAGCAATGTCATATTCTTGTTCACACAGGCAGCGCTAGCATACCGCCTATCGGAATTTGATCAGTTCATGACATAGATAAGAACCATTCGAACATTAATGACATCTTACTTGAAACGTGCTGGTATATCCACCTGGTCATGGGCAAATTTTGTTGGTAATCGGTAGAACATTATGACAAATAACATTGCGTAGTCACTAAATTCAGTCCTGAGGCAACAACAAAGTTTCCCTATAACCTCGTTGGTCGAAAATATTACGTCATTGATGCAATGATAGTTCTACGAGAGAAAAAGTACATCCACCAAATGTAGTACGATCGTGGCACCAAAAATTGATGATGAATTGAGAAAATCATTCGACGCCGGTGCAACCTTACAAGTACGAAATTTGGACGAACTCGTTTTTGAGGTAGGTGTAGCTATCAAACTTTGTATTATCAATCTTATAGGTAACACATGTCCATGTCGAGAGTTTTAGATGCGACAAATCTCATGTTCACATGCATCCCGAGCTGCTTGCTTAAAAGGAAAATCATTGTATGACTTATGCTCCCCTTATTACGCAACAGAATGTTGGCGAACTACGTACAATGAAGTTCTTCACCCCGTTGGCCGAGAGTTAGATTGGGTTGTTCCTCAGTGTATTCCTTCCATCGAAGTTTTGCCCCTGAATATACATAGAGCACCAGGTTGACCTCCTACCTAACGTCAATGGTCAAGAACTGAAAGGTTGACTTTGACACGAAAATGCGACTGATGTGGAGGTTTTGGACATAACAGGCAAACATGTCAGAATTCGACACCTTTAAGTAACACGTATACTTGAATGACATTGTGTATTCCAATCATCAAATGCCCCTGATAACATGGATTATCAATGTTTTGAATATATTTTTGTGTATTACTTGCTTTCTATCTTAATTGTTAATCTCTTATCTTAATTGAACATTATAAATGTTGTTGAATATATTTTTGACTTTTACTTCTTTCTGTTTCTTTCTTCATTTTTCTTCATAGCATTTATTTGCAATTGCTTATTCTAAAATTAAACTCGTAATACATTCTCAATCCTTTATACGGATTCATCCCATTTTTTGTGATTTTTCTCTTATATTACTCTTGTCGTTCAAAATTTTATAGCGCACGAACAGGAAAATTCGCATGGGCATTTCACCAAGTACGAACAAGACTTAATTTTAGAATGTCATAATGGATACAAACAAGAAAACTCAGGTTTGGGGTATAACTAAAAACAAGGGAAATGGTGATCGCATATATTCTTATGAGCATTTCATTACGATATCATTTCGTTCATCATATAAGTGAACAATCATATATCTAATTCATCACTGGATTTTCTTAATCATTGTAAACACAATGTGGTAATAGATACAAAAGCAATCGATGAATGACTTGTTCTCTTAAGTCATTGGAGCAGACAAAATGGTAATCACAACAGAAGGAAGCCATAACTCCAATGTATGTCGTAGACGACTATTATATAAAATGATGATCACCCTAAAAAATATTCATCACCTATATGAATTTTATAGCACTAGTATATATACGTAAACATTTCATTTACGATAATTGCATCTTCTACATATCCTCCACCATGGACAAAGAGGATATATCACTATCATACTCCTCGTCGGAGCTTATGATGATCACATCTTCATTTTCGATGAGAATTGCTCCAACATTTTCATCCAACAATACATGATGTGCTTCCGATTGGACCTTTGGTGGGACGATCTCACGATGAACTTGAATTGGTTCAATTTCGTCGATTAGATTCTGAAAAGGAATGGGTTGAAAGCAAGCCCTACGATGGTGGTTCGAAGGTTGATGAACATATGGAACAAAGGCATTGCTTTCATTATCCAAGTCTGAGTCTATGATGATCGGGTTATCCGTGGAGGACCGGGGGTCGAAAGTGATAGTAAGATCAATATAAGAAGTATGTTGAGTGGATGAAGACATAATCAATGGAAGAACTAATTAGTGCTATGAATTTGTTAAATTCCTGTCTGTTCATATTCACGTAAAGTCCAGCCTTTTATAGTGGAGAAACACTTTTCTGTTGAATACATGAGAAGATATCTCACCAACCAATATGATTGAAGTCATTCATGATGATTATTTTATTATTTTTTTCACATCAATATGGTTGAGAATGTACTTGTGCTTGGCATATCAATTTTAATTGCTATAATAATTATAAACCCACTTGCTACAGTTTTTGCAGTTAATGCTCCAATTGGTTTCCTTAACTCTTCATTAAAATTGGTTGGATCATATTTATCTTGACATTTGATGCCGTTCTCAACATTTGGAACGTTGTTATCGACATTAAATAGCTATTAAACTCGACACTTGGACCAAAAGAGGAAATTTCTCTACGTTTCAACAATTTCTTGACGTTTGATATGTCATTATCGACATTACATAGCTGGGAATCTTGACACTTGATATTTCATTTGTCTAGAATGATAGTTCAAGAACATATTACATACCACCATATAAACCAAAATATGCAAACCACTGTGTAAACCAAAATACATATTACGTACCACCACATAAACCAAAATACATGTTACGTACCACCACATAAATTAAAATACATATTGCAAACCAGCATATAAACCAGAATATGCAAACCACTTCGTAAACCAAAATATATATTATGTACCATGACATAAACCAAAATACACATTGCAAACCACCATATAAACCAAAATATGCGAACCTCTAAATTTGAATCAACCTGAAGTTCATATCCAATCACCATTATGTGCCGTCAACCAAAATACACAGACTACGCATCTCTCTTACCCCTCTTGCGACCAGATCGGGTGTATGGCGTCTTTGTGCTTGTACTAGCCTTCTTTAGCCTCAACGATTGAGATCTACATGTAGGTGAATTAGCTGCCATCGAAGGTCCAATAACGACGCTATTATGAACCGGCTGATCATCAATGGACACACCAACTATAGGTACAATGGTTGGTGCCTCTTTCACAATATCACAAGTAACGTATACTGACCTAAGTACTCCAACCCCACCTCTCGACGTTATGGACACATCAAGAATATTGCAAACATCTGTCTCGATTGCCTCTCCGACATTCTGTTTGTTCGTAGAAATATTGAGAGTGAAAACAGCACGTCGAGGCACATCTCCACAGCAATCATCATGACCAAATCCACCATACTGGTCAGCAACATTGTGTACATCAATTTCTATAGTAACTTCATCGAACCTACGTCGGATCTTATTTATCTCATCAGTGACATGATTTCTCAAATTGCACTCATGACATCCTAGTTCATTTTGGAGACTAGTGAATCTGGTATTCATCTCCTTTCTTAAATCGTCCAACCTGCTCTCAAATGCCTCCTGTTGTTCATTGAAGAGAGCTCTTATCTCATCTAAAGACACATGCCTTTCAATGATCGGAGCCCCATGCTATTCTTCTCCGCCGTCAACGTGATGCAAATCTCGATGATGAAGTCCACATGTGTTGACTTGCCGAGATTTATTTCGTCCATGGTTGTTGTCATCATTCCATGTAACATCATCTTCAACTGGACAATCATGTATTTCTATTGATTGAGCAACGAGACCATTTAGAATGGGGTCAGCTACATCTTCCAATGGAACTAGATCGACGATGTATGGCTGCAACTTTTCTGTAGCAGTTGCGCGCAATGTTACCCACAAGTGCACCTATAGGGGAAGGAAAAATAAGCGAGCTGAAATATCATAGATTGCGAAAGTGTGAGCATATTATGTATGTAAATTGCTCACATGTGTCTTCTCAAAAAAATCTACATTTCTGGAATGGGATTGTTTCGTACCAGACCACTGGAACATCCTCGGAACATTGTCACAAGTCTTGCTTGAAAATCGAGCTCCCAACTCCGGGATTGCCTTGTATGCCCAAATCTGTATGACATTTATAACAGTAATAACCATGTTCGGAGGTACGTAACAATGTGCGATGAAAAGAACTAAAATGAATATGGACACATGTATACATGGACAGCGAGAGGGAATTCATACAACGTGTAAGCCATCCTGTCACAATTGTTCACTTTTGCCATGTCCGCCTTTCTTCCCCATCTACGTAATAGTGATTTGATAAGAAGTTGAAAACATACTGTCCTCCATTGGTAGACATTGAAGAAATCAAAGTCATCAACGATGGAGAGAGTTGTCGAATGTATCCCTACATTTCGATCTCTGAATTGAATACCCCTTCAATAATTAGTCCCAACCCAAGCTTGTAACGATCGTTATGGTTGCCACATGTCAAGAAAACTTTCTCCAGATCGATACAAGCTATCTGGTCCATATCAGCAAACATTCTGTCCTGTAGACGGGTTTTCTCTAGGATTTTGTTAACTTCGGTACTTTTAATCACTTTACCGCACTTCAAGCCAGTGATTAATGTGAACTCCGACAATCCAAATCGTGCGAACCTTTGGTTCACCATTAACCAAGCCTCAAACCGCTTTTTGCATACTACCGTTTCGTTTACCATTTTATCAATTAATTGAGTGGATAGTTTCAACTCTGGTAACCTTGCCACATGTCCTATATACAACTGTCCTCAAACATATGCTTTTGTTGTGGAGCCAATTTGTTAAGGACAACAAATATGTATTTTGTGTTGCTGACCTGTGAGACATGGGCCGAAACACGTTCTTCTTCCAAAATGTTATATCGGTGTGACATAGTCATCTACAAATCAAAACAAATAAAAACAACACTTTTAACAATTATTATGAGAACGTACAAACGAAATCTAATATAGCATTCTTGTTTTTAATGCAGTAAAAGAAAAATGATTTTTCCCTTATGGATAATGCAACAAAAGGTTAAGACTTAGCCTCGTGTAAGTATACATCATCAATGAAAGGGCTAATATTTAGCATAATCTAACGGCACATCGCTAATGAAATATGACCTATACTGGTACGACTTTATACCAAGACCTCAATAAGTTGATTTCTTTCAAGCAAAATATTTTTTGTCATCTTGTAAATAGTTTTATAATTATGACACGTGGTTAGATCATTGAAAATTCAGCACAAGCTCAATGTTTTGAAATCCAAGATTCTGCATTTTAAATGTAAGCAAAACTTTTATGCAGGTGGAATTTTATTTGTGTTTTTACCCTAAAACACTCAAATACAGACATAAGAGATATATCTAGATATGCATTATTGAAAGATATTGCACTTTTTGGTCACAACTAATCCAACTAAGAATACATTGTACTAGAAAGAAATCAAAAGATGGATCTTGTCAAAAATTCCTAACCCTACAAGCATGTTCAACACTTGACAAAAGTCAGTCTTAGATATTCACTAGTGAACTCTTTCATAGAGTATTCCCTGTTCCTCTAGAACATCAACTAAGGAGGAATC
>NW_019262732.1:22973-27964 GCF_002742605.1 Olea europaea var. sylvestris | reverse complement strand
TCAATCGGTATGAACCTTGCTACATGTACACTATGGTGAACACTTTAGTTTACACTTTGCCACGTGACATTACCCTATTGGACAGCTTAAATATCAAACAGTTTTCCCACCCAATTAACACTTGAGAACAATGCAAGTGTCAAACAGCGTGTCAAAATCAGTTTACAAATAGCAAAGATCAATTGGTAAGAACCTTGCAAAATGTACACTACGGTGCACACTTTAGTTTACACTTTGTCACATGGCATTACCCCGTTGGACAGTGTTCACGAAATATTTCTTTTCGATTTTAAAACCCACTACAAGTGTATGGTTCGTTAACAAGTAGTAAAATGGACTATGAGTCCAAGTATCGTTCCCACGAGGATTGAATTAGCTCTAATTAGACTAATGTGACCTTAACCGAATCTAATTGAATGAAAATTTGGTTTAAATGTGAAAAGCCCTAATTCTGGAAGAAATCCCCAATTTGAAACCCTAATTGCAAAGAAAACCCTAATTTCGAAATTGGAAACCCTAATTTCGAAATTTCACTAATCGAATTAAATAAACACGCAATTGAAATGTAAATATGTAATTTTATCACAAATATATTGAAATGAATCGAAATGAAATCATTAAGAACTTAAATCCCCAATTGACTATTAAAAACCCTAATTTCACAAATTCAACGAATCGATGGAACAAAATGCCAATTCAATGTTCCTAAATTATCCAATACACTCTCTCGATATATATTGAATCTACTCTTACACACCACCAGCCTATATTTCTATGGATGATGCAATGTACAAGAATGCATGACTTTTTATGAACATCTTCATAAATTGCATAAAGCATGTAAGTTTCCATCCCCTATCGGACCCTATGTCAATTTATATTCTATCTAATTTATTCCCCTTCTTTCGCATGCAAAGAACAAATCATCTACAATCACATAACAATTGGCCAAATAATTATGGAAGCATTCAAATCATATAAATCAAACATTTGTCCAACGAAACTATTGTTGAATGTTCTTGTGTGCCTCTTTTCTCCCAAAACGTCTACCCTAGTTCTAGACGTATTTTAGGGTATATATAGCGTGTCCAATTTAGGTAAGAAAGGAGTTGGAGTCGAAAAAGGAAACTGCAGAAAACCTCCCGAAGTTTCTTCTATGCGACCGCATAGAAGAAACCTATGCGGTCGCATAGGTCATTTGAGTTGCCCAATTTTTTTCCCTGTATCCATCTATGCGACCGCATAGATGGTTACACTATGCGGTCGCATAGATATAACCAACTATGTGATTTTTATATTTTGGTCCCTGAACTTCCTTGTTGCTTCTCTTGATTTCTTTCTTCGATTTCTTCATCTTTTCAACAAATTTTATCTTCCAATTGATGATTGACATCATCAATTGTCATGCCCCTCATTCGGCACATCGTTTGAGTATTTGCGCTTTAGTCCTCCAACTTTCAATTGTCTTCATTTCAGTCCCTCTTCAATACTTTCTTCTTCCATTTGTTTTGCTTTGTCATTGAGCTCATACTTGGCATGTTTTCACTCTCTTTTTGCATTTAGCTCAACTTCTCAATATTTGCACCTTTGGTCCTTGAACTATCAAATTGTTGCGTTTTGGTCCTTCTTCGGCTCTTTTCTCCTGAATTCCACAATTTCCATTGAATTACCTACAATGCATGAATTTAACTGGATTAAGTCACAATTCAACCATTTTATCCATGTTTAAGTCATGTTTATGAACCAATTAAGTGTGTAAAAACACACTTATCAAATCTCCCAAACTTAAACTATTGTTTGTCCTCAAACAATGCAGTGACTCAATGTTAAACAAACATGGCTTAACACCTTGCCTTGGCTCAGGATTGGACTAAGTAATTGATTTTATGAAAATTTATCAGTGTAAAATGACATCAACCCTTACCTGTTAAATGCATACTTGACGTGTGTTTGTGGATTCACGCTAACATATCAAATTCATGATGAGTTTGAGTCCTGACCCCAAGTGGTCAAATATATCCTTACTCGCTCGAGAGATACACAACCCCCAAACTTATTCTTTTCACTCAATAATCCCGGGGTTGTGTTTTAAATTTGGAGTTTACATAGCTCTATTTCTCACCCTCTCGTAGTTTGGCTTAATCTCACTATCACAAGTTTACATGTCAACCAGTGAAGGCTCTCCTAAGTTTTGATTGCTTCGACACTCAAGATTAAACTAGGCTACTTGCCTTGCCTCAAAGGTATAGTTTCTTCCACCAAATGTCCAAAAGGGCTTTTCTTCATGTTTTTGTCTCTATTTTTTTTATTTTTTTTTCATCTTCTCATTTGCTTTCTATATAACCCATGTAACGAGCTTTAGGCCGATGACTCCCAAACCAGTTGGCTTTAGGGCACCAGGTTTTTAAACCCTTACAGGCTTATTCACTCGAGTTATAAAGGCTCGATCAGATGACTTTTTATTAACCTCTTTCCTTCTTGCTTTCTATATGACCCATGTAAAGAGCTTTAGGCCGGTGACTCCCAGATCAGTTGACCTTAGGGTACCAGATTTTGAAGTATCCTTACAGGCTTACTTGCTCGAGTCATAAAGGCTTTTAAAAAAAAA
The DNA here is from genome assembly GCF_002742605.1 of Olea europaea var. sylvestris. Lineage (NCBI taxonomy): Eukaryota > Viridiplantae > Streptophyta > Magnoliopsida > Lamiales > Oleaceae > Olea > Olea europaea. The sequence goes on along the minus strand of NW_019262732.1, from coordinate 25,356 downwards.
AAGGAAGTGTCTTATTCTTACCAATTAAGTTTATGCCCTTATTTTTTTCTAGACATTTGGTATCCAAAACTAACCCTTAATTTAAGATTTTCACCTACTCTTCATCCTACTGGTCTAGGCAATCCACACAATAATTCATGCACGGAGCCTCACTCATTTCAATGTTTGCCTATAATAGTTCAACTATCACCAAACTGTCTCAAAGTATTTTACGGGTTCATTCAATAGAAGGTTATAACTATCTCTCTACTTTATGCTCAAAACCCCAATCACTTATCTAACATGTCAAGCATGAATGACGTGCATAAAATAAATGTCAAGTATTGCGGCAACAAGTATAGGTTAGCCTAATTAACCCAATCCCAAAGTTCTGAAATGTATCAATCCAATAGTAACATCATAGCCGGCAAGGCAATTAAGCTCACACAAGCATACATAAGCATAATAAATATTCACTCACAAGCATGTCTCATGCAGTAATTAATAAAAATAAATTTAGATTGTGGAAATGCAATTAGTTACATGCCGAATGTCTTAATCAAATTATGCCACCATCCCCCAAACTTATACAAGACATTGTCCACAATGTGAAAAATAAGTTTAGAAGGTAGAATTTAAGGGAAATGAATACAAATGAGACAAACGATACTCCCCTGATCAAAACGGGGGCTGCGATGGGAAACTAGATCCCGCAGTATCATCAGCTGGAGGTGGAGGTAGGCGCGCCAAGATCTCTCTCATCAGTGCTGACTGCTGTGTCATTTCATCGTGGATCCCCTCAACCCGTGTCTCCAAACGGCCTAAACGCTCCCAAGTTTCATTTACCCTCAGCTGGATGCCATCCACCCTGTCCACATATACACTTAGTCGACCATTCATAGTGTCCATCTCCCTCCTAGCTGCCTGGGTATCCTGGCGAGCTGCACGTGACATATCAGTGGCAATGCGGACGTCACGGTGGGCTGTATGCATCTCAGTCGTCAAAGTTCCCATAGCCTGCTGGAGACTCTGCACATCTCGGCTGATCCCCGTGGTGGTGGTGAAAATCTGGCGCCACAACTGCGCATTCAACTCAGCCTGTGATGGAGGAGCTTGAGGCATTTCTTGCTCGGCTTGCTCTTGACCTTGCTCTCTCTGCTGTCTCCGCCTCTCAATTTCTTGCTTCTCCCAATGCTTTAACCTGGCTCTGTCTTGGGCCTCCAAAGTACTGTGCTTTATGGTGGGGCTGGGTTTGGCCGTCACCTCCCCGGATACAATGTTTATACCAGTAGCTATGCAAATTCTGGAGATGAGGCTTGGGAAGATCATTGAGCTATGTCTATCACCCAAAGTACCCACATGATGTATCTGATCATAGCAAAGAGTGGCAAGATCAACTTTATTACCTCGCACCAAGTGGTAAAGGAATCCAGCTGTGGGATCTGTGAATGTGGTCCTGTGAGAGGTAGGCTCAATGTTGTGGCACATGAACAGCCACAGGATCGCTATAGACGGTGTAAGCTCAATCTGATGCCACTTAGTAGTGGGGAGTGGCCATGCATTCTGTCGCCCCAATAAGATCTCCGCCACTTCAGGCCAATTGAAGTCACCTGGTACAGGTGTTATGTTTTCCCACGTGAGCTGGTAGTAGTCTTGTATAACTTCGGGTGAGAATGTGATCCATTTTCCCCGGACCCAAGTCTGATGTAAGTGATCGGACCCTGGTGTGTCAATTTCAGTATTGAAGTTGGCGTAAAATTTCCCCACCAACAATTCATAACTCCGATGTGGATGGTACACTATTTTATGCCTTCCACAGTTCTGCACCAAAGTAGTGAGCTCGAAACCAGGAAAGTCGTCTAACTTAACAGCCCTTTCTAGTATCACTGTCCAACGACTCACTATGTTCTCATAACGGGCTGCTGCCTCGACAGTTAAAAATCTCTGTATACCTCCTTCAAGCACACGAGTGCGTGCCGTGCCGGATGATGAGCCGACCTTCTCCTTCCCTTTTGAAGTTCGTTTTGGTGGCATCCTGCAAAGTTAGAAAATAGCAAGCATTAGCCATCTTGTTATACAGTGAGAAGTCGCATGAAATGAAAAGCACGGAAAACACAAATCCCCCAAACTTGTTTCAATAAGCATGTATACTACCACGATGTAATAAACAATGTATGATGATTAGAGTAGTATAAATGTATAGTCCACATGAAAATATAAGGAAATTTTGGAAGAATGTGCTCATCGTTAAAGGGTTGGAGTTATGGTTGAGTGTATACCTTCGGCCCCAGGCATCATCGAGAATTATCAAGATTGTCCCAGGCATCCTCCGGGCATATGGAAGTATGCAATGAGGTCTAGCACATATTCAAATTTCAGCCCAATCGGAGTTCATTTGGTGTGT
>NW_019262732.1:9860-14333 GCF_002742605.1 Olea europaea var. sylvestris | reverse complement strand
CAAAAATCTCTCTATTTGCTTTCTTTGTGAATAGGCCCAATCCTAGCTTGAAAAGAGGAGTCATTGGTTCGCAACCTGGAAGTATAGCCATCTTATCCATAACCTCTTGAACACTACATCCAGGTGGATCGGTGCGTATATAGGAGCTCCAATTTTTTACAGCTTCACGAAGTTCTTCAAGTTGGTTGCATAGTTTTGTTGTTGTTGATTGCTTATTTTTTCCCTTCCTTAGTCGCTTCCTAGTTGGCTCAACCACTTTATCTTGGCGACTGCTATACCCTATTTCCTCATGGTCACCATCAAATTGTTCATTTTCAGCAGAATCATCATCTTCAGTGATCGTTGTATTTTGTGAATATAAAGGATGCATTACACCAGATGTAGGTGCCCAAGCCCTGTGACATCGCAAAACAACTCATCTAATTTGAATGCATGATCTAAGCCCTTCACACAATATTTTGCAGCTTCCGGATATTTCTGTTAAATAATTTACAATTTTAGAAATATTAACATAATTGGGTGTATTATACTTAAATAAAGAAAATTCAAACACTTACTTGTAGTTTTGTAACCCACCATTCATTTGGAGCATCTATAGTTTGCCTTTCCATATCCCAACCAAGTCCAGTTTCGCCTCTTAACAATGCATCCCATAGCTGCCACTCTTTCTTTACTACATCCCAATGATTTTTTAGTTGTTTCCTATCATAATCTCTATTTGTTGCTTTGTTAAAGTTCTCAGTAAAAAGTTTCCAACCCTCTTTGCTCAAGTGTGTTCCATTTCTGTTACCAGCCCTCACTTGTTCTACAGCTACATCAACCCAAATCTCATGTGTTCGTGCATCCCAAATTGCTTTTGATTTTCCCTTTATCCCCTCGGTTGCCATCTACATTTAAAAATGTTTTATTTACAGTTAATTGTTCCTCAATATTCTTGCTTTATAAATGTTGAATATACCAGAGATTCAATCAGAAAATGTAGAGAGACAGGGACGTATTTAGTAAGAATTGAACCAAGAAATGTAGAGAGACAGGGACATATTTGAACCAAGGAATGTTGGAGACATATTCATGCAAAATTGTATTTAAATTGAAGTTAGAAGATGGACTGATTGGTTCCACTAATTATGGCAACTAAAAAACGTTGGTGGGGGGTATCTTTACTGATTTCATGCACCCTCACCCTCACAACACATGGGTTCCACTCACTTTTAACTTTCTTTTTGTACCCTCACCCCTACCCACCCACCCTTGTGAATGAGCAATATATCTACAAAAATTCAGTTTGTCTTTACTGATTTCATGCTAAATCCATTGTTGCAATCATTTAAAAATTATTTTCCCAAGCTCTGCTTTCTCACTTTATATATAAATACACGGCACAAGCATTTATTATTAAACCCACTCAGCAGCACTCGGAAGCAAGAAATTCGAAGAAAATGAAATGTATACGGCAAAACGAAAATGTCAATGATAAAAGAAATTTCTACCGGAGCATCAATCGGCTACATGTAGATGAACAGGAAATACCCAATCACAAACCCATCTTCTAAAACCGAAGGCACATTAAAATACCCAGATAAATACACATTAAACCCGTCATTTCTTGAATAAAACCCAGAAAAGAAAAATTAAAAGGCAACGATACGAATCTATTGTAGTTAACCCATGTGTTGTAGATAAATAATGTTATTGTAAAATAAAATGATAAGAAATTGAAGGTAAATTGCAAAATCTTACCTAGAGAGGAGAGGAATTCCTGTAGACTGAAGAATGGGATTGGAGAAGAATGAAGAGAATTGAAAAGGTCGTGATTTCTTAGGACATGGTTGGAATTTCATTTTGTTCTTTACAAATGTAAGGGTAATATTGGAATTTAAAATTTTCATTAAAGTAGAAACTGGCTTCCCGTCTTTTTTGTGGAAGAGCTTTTAGAAGAAGCCACTCCAAAGTGACTTCTTTTAAAAGCTCTTTCAATTAGTAGAAGTCATTTTATAAAATTAGCCAAACAGGTTCAAAAGCACTTTTAGACCACAAAAGCTCCTTTTGGCTTCTGAAAAGCTATCCCATACGGGCCCGTAATCGATTTGGAACTGGAAGGTTATGAAATTTGGGTTAATTTGGGGTGAAATGAACCAAGATTCTTGCCTTGGGCGTGGAAATAGAATTTCCTAACAGGGGTATTTTTGTCTAAATAATTCGAAAATGGACATTAGAAAAAAATGTGGACATTTTTGCAAATGACTAGGTGAAATTGGACATTCTATGAAATTTCCTCTAAAAATTAATATCAAAATTTGAAAATTAGTATGAAAAATATCAAATCATAGATGTCATCATTATACTATTGTCTGTACAATTATCTATGACAAGAGGCTAATCGAAAAGACTAATTTATAATTTTTCGATTAAATGTAAAATTTAAAGGAACACAACATCGCTCTTATACATATGATCTTCGAGATGAATCAGTTGTTCCAACAATCTCCCCCCCCCACTCCTCCAACATCCCTCTTATACATATGATCTTCGAGATGAATCAGTTGCTTCAACACCCCATTAGTAAAGAATATTAGCCCCTTTTGCATTTACTGGAGTAGAAATTTACTTAACAAGATTAAGTTTCTATTCCTCATTAATGGAAATAAAGTCCTCCTACATTGTATATTAATCTGAACGGTAAATTGCATACAAAGTCAAAAGTGAATTTTTTCAGTCGAGGAATATAGATGCCTAATAGCAAATGGGCTTGTAATTTTACTATTTTTAAACTGCAAGCATGAAAATGTGGATACAAATATGTTGCTAGTCATTTCTTACCTAAAGTAAAATGAAATTGAAAAAAAATTCCAAATTCCTATTTTGGGGTTTTTAGTTGGGCTTTTTAATTTTGGGTTGTACCTTATAATTCTCATCTTTCCATTATGATTGTCATATAAATGCAGAAATCTATTCAACTGTAAGAGCTACTAAATATCTGTATAAATATTTATATAAATGATATGATAGAGTTATTGTATTTTATTTTTATTTTTATTTTTGGGTGAATTGAGGGTGAAAATAACGTTGTTATTCATGAAATTAAAATATATCAATATGCCATATGGGTATCCCAACTGAGAAAATGTGGAGGATATGTGACTTCATCTTATCCAAAATTTCTCCATCAGTTATCTCATTACAATTGCATCTTGAAAATAATTACATGTTTACCAAAAAAATTCTGATGATTGTTCAACTGTTGTTTTAAACATTGTTTTTTCTTTCAAACTTTACAATCCCTTTTTCCCTATTCAAAAAATTATTTAATGTGTAATATCTAATGCAAATCTTCAAAACAATATATATATATATATATATATATGTTAAAAAAAAATAGATAGAAGAGAAAGGTAGAATGACAAAGTTGTCCAATATCAAAAGCACAATCAGGTTCACGATATAAATAGCTTTCTAATACCAAACATGTTGATATTATTAACCATCAACCGTCCTACGTTTAATTTTATCATGTATGATGTATAAGGATAGAAACCTAATTCATTCAATAAGTTAGTAACTATTCATTTGACGTTCATATGAAACTTTACTCATGCATACGAAACATACGTCCAATTCACATTGCTTTGTTTGAGACACTTTTTACGTTTCTTCAAAAACTAAATACTGTGTGTAGCCTATCTTTTTGGTGGAATTACAGTATATTATTCCATAAAATTAAGCCTTCCTCCCCTAAATTCCCATAAACTCAATGACTAACAAATCATCGCGATCTTACGACAATAATATAGTCATGCTGAGAAATTATTAATTTGCAATATGGGTCGGCATATATGATTAATTGTATATAAAGGCTATTTTAAAGTCAAAGGCAAAATTAAAGTGACCTAATAATGTTTTAAGCCTAGGTTTGCCAAACACAGGTAGGAATATGGAACGAGAAGAGGAAAAATAAAAATGTATAAGGTGGCTAAAAATAAACGGCTTGCTTTACTGTACTGATGAAACAGAAAACAAAATGGTTGAAAAGAAGACATATTTCTGTACCTTAGCTGAAAAGTAAGAAAATTAGGTAACATTAATCTCTCCGGAAATCAAACTTCAACTTCTACTATGTATGACCAACAAAGAATAAATGGCGTGTGGATCAAGTAATTAATTACCTTCTTAGTTTTGTTTCTATTCATCAATTTGTTTATCCATTCCTATATTCAAATAATTAAAAAATAGGGTTATGATCTTATTTGGTTGTAATGTAAGTTCAGAATAGCTTGGTTAAAAGAAAAAATTGATCACAACCAATGTAATTTTGGTTGTCGAGAACTTGAACTATTATATCAATATCACTTTTATTAAAAGAATTCTCGATTAAACATGACTACTACATGTTTTATGTTTTAAATTTACTAATTTGTATTAATATGCACTGACTTTAAGAAGAAAGATAGAACTTATTTCAAGAATATGTTATTC